>NC_090655.1:128211239-128338739 GCF_040937935.1 Hyperolius riggenbachi | reverse complement strand
GCAGGAAATGTTGGGAATTGGCCGCAGACAAACCAGAAGGGAGCCTGTGGGGTATTGTAATTACAACTTTACACACTATTCCAGGGTATAACTGCCACCACCTCCATTAACATGGGACAGAGGAGCCCGCCGACTGTCTGTGCCTAGATCTACAAAGAAAAATGGTTAAAACAAGCTGTATTCTGTCTAGCCAACAACAAACAAAAGTAGCGTCTCTTCGGAGACCTGGGATCAGTTCTGTGTGTGCTGAATAATAGGGTAGCTAGAACAACAACTGACGATAGCGTCGGTTTATTGAAAACATTATAAATAATTAATATATACAGACAATTATTAAAATCAACAATTATTAAAACCGTAATAGCCAGTATGAAATAAAAAAAAGGGAGAAAATACTTAGGGTTTGTGGAAATATATCCGTTCTGGGAAAACTTGTAGAGTTCCTTTTGTTCAGTTCAGCAAAGTTTAAAATCCAAGCAATATGGAAAATGTCCTTTGTTCAGTTTCAGCAAAGATGGCCGATCAAGATGGCCGCTAGCCATGTGTCCTTTGTTTCAGCTTAGACAAGATGGCCGCCAACCATTTGTCCTCTGGCTGGCAATGTGCTCTCAGGAAGGTGGAATTTGGAGGACTGACTAGCCCGGGCAGCTCATGTACTTTTAATGGAGCTGCTTTCAGAGGCGGGCTTCCAGAGTCGGCCCCCGGGCCGGATTATGGTAATCACATCTGGGCAGGGGCTTCCACAAGCCCCATAACCCTGACATTTCTCTAGACCGACATACGCGGCCAGCACACAAATAATAATTACATATTCTCGATCCCCAGAACCTACCGAATAATATGATACCTTGGATGCGGGTGTTAGGGCGTATGGTTACCGAGGGGTCCATAACTCAACCGAACGGGCCATCACAATGAATTTCATATCAGCACGATGGCCAGATTTTACCGAATAAGACTATATGACTTTCATAGCTGTGCGATATTCGGTTTTCGTATGCCGACAGGAAATCATACCACCCAGGCTTTCAGATTGGCCATTCATCGGTGCCAAGAAGTCTGGGGGGAACGTAGGTTTGGAGTAGCCCCCTGCTGGGGAAGGAAGCCTTCTGTGAATAGAGTCCCCAGCTGGTGACTAGAGAGGTAATGAAAGATAAACATTCTAAGCTAATTAACACATCAAAAGACATCCTGCATCTACGTCAGGGCAGAGGAGAAAAACTTGTACTTTTAAAAAACAAGGAATGTCAATTTCTGATTCCTGTAATGACTGCACAAATTCCTGTAATGACTGCACAGCGATCAGAAATTGAACTGCGCGGCTCCTTCCAATTCGCCCGCGTTTCTCACGGCTTTTCCGTGACAGCACCCCCTGGGGAGAAGGCAGATAGACATGCATCAGCAAGATGTGTGTCGTTGCCGCTAACCTGCGATATCTGGTCTAGTTCCCCGTTGGCGTTCTGGTGTCGGCTGCCCGCTTCATGTCGGCCAACCTGGCTGACGGGTCTCAAGCTGCCGGCACGGCGGGAAAACCCATTGGCGCCTGCGGCTTGGTCCCACTGGACATGTCTGCTACCCTCAGGTTTGACCCGACATGGACCGTTCTGGACAGGGCGTTTGCGCCACTGCGGTCGGATGTGGTGTCTGCCAGGACTGCTGACAATGGGCAGTGGTTTGGGTAGGTCAACAGCCAGCTCACACAGAGGTTCCCTGCGAAGTGGCTGTGGACCTAAGGGAACCCCACGGGAATCCCTGGACCTTCCCAGCTCCTGACAGACGGCACATGCTTTGCAGTAGTTTACTACATCCCTGTTCATCCTGGGCCAATAGAACTGTCTCCGAATACAGGCAAGTGTCTTGCGGACACCAGAGTGTCCTGTCAGGGAATTATGTGCGGATTTCAACACAGATCCCCTGAACGCACTCGGGACCACAAGCCATTTGGTATTCGCATGTGATATACCGGTAGGGGGCTGTACAGACTCGCTGTACAGTCTCCTACCTTCTCAGTACACCTTGAAAGCGGCCCCGTCTGCGAGGGGCTCAGAGGCTTGCTGCCTGAGCACCTCCAGGCTTGCGTCCCTTTGTAGAGCTGCTGTGAATACGCTGTCAGTTTCAGCCACCTGGCTCATGTCACATGAGGCCAGCAGCTGAAAGGTCTCATCCCTATGGTCAGAGGAGGGGGAGGAGGCCGGAACCCCCTCCACTTGTTCTGAGCTCAGGTTCTGAGCATTACAGCTGCGCGGTACTGCTAGCACAGGTATACCTTCAGAATGGCACGGACGGGCGTTACTCAAATCATCATTGCATGCATTAATGACATTGACAGGTATAGACATTTTTTCATTACAGACAGGTTGTACAGTAAACTCAGGTACAGTTACATCATCATCACAATGGCAGTTTGTACATCAAACTCAGGTGCCTTTGAAGCAGGAACTATTGAACCCGGTACCCTTGAACTGGGCACATTCAACCCACCTCCCCCTGGTGCTCCCCCAAGTGTATAAAGTACCTGGTGGTGGGTGGAGAGTCTGTCTCCTTTCGTGAGTGACAAGGCGGTCGTGGCAGGTTCGTAGTAGGACACAAGCTTGCCCAAATCAGTCCCCAGCAACACAGGGACTGGGAGATCCTTCATAACCCCAACAACCCTTTCTTGGATTCCCACCCCCCAATCCATCTTCACTCTCGCGTGGGCTATGTGAAAAAGGGTGCCCTCTACTCCAGTAAGGACAAGGGATCGGCTGGAGCTGATGCTCTCCTTTGGCACAAGGTGTGAGTGAACTAACGTGATGTCAGCTCCGGTGTCTCGGAATCCGGTGACAACTTTGTCGTTCACTCTAACAAGTTGCTGCTGGTCGGTTCGGTCGCGGATTTCCTTTCCGCGGGCAAACCGAACAAAATCTGATGATCCAGGCTGTGGTTCGCTGGCGGGTTGCCTCTGCTGTGGGTGAGGTACATGAGATGCAGATGATCCAGGTGCTGGTGGTGTCTGTCTCCACTCCGGACAGTCGAATTTCATGTGTCCGGGCTGGCGTCAGTAGTGACAGGTGACCTCTCCAGGGGCTGCAGGCCTGGGTGCAACAGCTGCACTGGGTGGTCTCTGTGGCTGACGGCTCACAGGGGCAGGAGAGTCTGCCAGAGTATTGGGCTGACCTCCTCTCCAGCTGGATGGGACAGTTCTGCGTGTATCAGACACCCGGGTAGTTACAAAGGTCTCAGCGAGTTCTGCAGCGACAGTTGCTGATGCAGGCTTGCGCTCCAACACAAACTGTCGTACATCAGCAGGGCAAATGTTCAGAAATTGTTCGAGGACTATCAAGTCCTCCAGGACACCATAAGATCCTTTGGTGAGGCCTAGAGTCCACTGGCGGAGTGTGGTGAGCAAGCTGCTGACCACATCTCGGTTCGAATCAGAAGACTTTTTCTGCCAGGCCCTGAACGTTTTGCGATAGGCTTCTGGCGTCAGCTGGTACTTAGTAATGATAGCGTCTTTTATAGCGGCATAATCATTATCTTTCTCCGCAGGCAATTCTGCGAAAGCATTAAGCGCTTTGTAGCGCAGCAAAGGTGTCAGATGTCTGGCCCACTGGTCTTGGGACAGACTATACTGACGGCAGGCTTTTTCAAAAGACCGCAAAAACAAGTCAATGTCTGTGTCTTTCTCAATATTAGCGAATTTAAATTTTGCACTTACGGGTGGTGCAGCTCCTTCTGCAGGGAGGCTGGGCGAAGAACTCCAGCTGGCCTGTTGCACTTTTGCCATGTTTAGCTCATGCAATCGTTGGCGCTCCCGTTCTCGCTCAGCGGCATCCCTCTCCGAGTGGCGTTCTGCAGCAGCAGCCTTGCGTTCTGCAGATTGGCGCTCCCGTTCCTCTCGTGCTTCCATGTACTGCATGTACTTTTCCAGGTCAGTCTCCATCAGCTTTCGTAATGCCTGCTGCATTGCCGGGTCAGTGTGAGATTGTCAAGAATCTTGCCTGAATTAACCCCCCTTGGCGGTATGAAAAATACCGCCAGGGGGCAGCGCAGCAGTTTTTTTTTATTATTTTTTTTAAAAATCATGTAGCGAGCCGAGGGCTCGCTACATGATAGCCGCTGCTCAGCGGCATCCCCCCAGCCCCGCCGATCGCCACCGGCGATAGGCGATCAGGAAATCCCGTTCAAAGAACGGGATTTCCTGGAGGGCTTCCCCCGTCGCCATGGCGACGGGGCGGAATGACGTCACCGACGTCAGCGACGTCGGGACGTCATTGGGAGACCCGATCCACCCCTCGGCGCTGCCTGGCACTAAATATAGGTAAAAGGCTGCGCATCCCTGACCCAATACTGTACAATTGAATGGTTAATCGCTGTGGCGCACACCGCCCCCCCCCCTGGACTAAAATGTACGCCCGCATCCAAACAATGCAATACTGGTCTATGGAGAAATTTTAGCTTCCATCATAGTGGTAAGTATTTAGTTTAGTTTTGCATATGTTTTGCATCTGTCTGATTGCTGAGTGTGTATTTGAGCTATTTAAGCGGTGCATATGAGGTGGTGAGTCATTCAGATGCGGCCCATATTGGTGAGCGCTTGCTTTGTTTCCTGCTGTCTGTATTGAATGTAAGTTACACATTTTAGCATAGCAGCTGCCAGGGTAAAGACATTTGCTTTTAACTTAGGTCAGTCTAGTGTTAGGACATCTGCTCTGGAGATTTACCTCAACGTTGGTGCAGATGTCCAGTATATCTATATTTTTGCATGCAAAACTATGATGGAAGCTAAAATTTCTCCATAGACCAGTATTGCATTGTTTGGATGCGGGCGTACATTTTAGTCCAGGGGGGGCGGTGTGCGCCACAGCGATTAACCATTCAATTGTACAGTATTGGGTCAGGGATGCGCAGCCTTTTACCTATATTTTGTATCCACAGTTCTGTAACTACCAGGCTAGCAGCACCCATTGTGCTATCCTGTTTTGCATGGTAAGTATTTAGTTTAGTTTTGCATATGTTTTGCATCTGTCTGATTGCTGAGTGTGTATTTGAGCTATTTAAGCGGTGCATATGAGGTGGTGAGTCATTCAGATGCGGCCCATATTGGTGAGCGCTTGCTTTGTTTCCTGCTGTCTGTATTGAATGTAAGTTACACATTTTAGCATAGCAGCTGCCAGGGTAAAGACATTTGCTTTTAACTTAGGTCAGTTTAGTGTTAGGACATCTGCTCTGGAGATTTACCTCAACGTTGGTGCAGATGTCCAGTATATCTATATTTTTGCATGCAAAACTATGATGGAAGCTAAAATTTCTCCATAGACCAGTATTGCATTGTTTGGATGCGGGCGTACATTTTAGTCCAGGGGGGGCGGTGTGCGCCACAGCGATTAACCATTCAATTGTACAGTATTGGGTCAGGGATGCGCAGCCTTTTACCTATATTTTGTATCCACAGTTCTGTAACTACCAGGCTAGCAGCACCCATTGTGCTATCCTGTTTTGCATGGTAAGTATTTAGTTTAGTTTTGCATATGTTTTGCATCTGTCTGATTGCTGAGTGTGTATTTGAGCTATTTAAGCGGTGCATATGAGGTGGTGAGTCATTCAGATGCGGCCCATATTGGTGAGCGCTTGCTTTGTTTCCTGCTGCCTGGCACTGATTGGCCAGGCAGCGCTCGGGGTCTGGGGGGGGGGGCGCGCCGCACCGGATAGCGGCGATCGGGCTCGCGGCGGCGGCGATCGGGGTGCTGGCGCAGCTAGCAAAGTGCTAGCTGCGTCCAGCAAAAAAAAAATGAAGTAAATCGGCCCAGCAGGGCCTGAGCGGCACCCTCCGGCGGCTTACCCCGTGTCACACACGGGGTTACCGCCAAGGAGGTTAAGTTCTGAAGTGACAGTTTGCATTTTGGCCACTAGATGCCGCCTGTATCAGAAAGTGATAACCTAATGCTGCTGAGGGATGAACAAGCATGAGAGGTGGGGCCTGGCAGCTGTAGAGAGAGCAGGAAGAGAAGACAGAGACAGACATGGTTGTTTTTGTGTAGAGCTGTCTGTGAAAAGAACAATCTGGATCCATCCAAGCTGCAGAGAGGCTGTTCGCTGTTTTCTCCTGGAATTCTGCTTGCTGGAGTGGAGATTGTTCCCAGTCAGCTGCCCTGAGCTTAGGATTCTACGCCAGCTACCCATCAAGGCTGCAAGTGTGGTTGCAGGCCTGAGGCTGTCCTAAAGAGAGGCATCTGCTGATACCAAGTAGGAACAGGTCAGTGAACCCGGGTTCTTGTGTTTTCATTAAACTGTTTTTTTGTTGTACGGTACCTGAAGAAACTGAGACTTAGGCCTGCTTTAGATAGATACTTAGGAACTGTTTTTAGAAGGTCACACTGGATTGATACTGCAGTGCAGCAAGACTTTAGGCTCTACTGTACACTGCCAACGGATAGGGTTGATCCTGCAGTTCAGCATGACTTGTCCGCTCTGCTGTGTCTGCTAATGGCTAAGAGTGATTCTGCAGTTTAGTATGACTTGAGGCTCTACTGTAAACTGCCATCAGGTAGAGGTGTCCTGTTGGACAGAAGTGGGAACTCTGGGGTATAGGGTACCCTGTGTATTGCAAATCTTGTTGTGTTTGTAACTGTTCCTGTTAATACTTTCCAGTAAAGAAAGTTTTGGTTGCCCTAAGCTGGTGTCTGTATCACCTTCCTTGTTCCGTGACTTCGCTGTAACCTGGGGTACCCCTCGGTACACGGTCTTACAACTTGGCGTAGTCGGCAGGATATAGCGACCGATATGGACGGGAACGTGGCGGGAGAACGTCCCCCGGTGCTAGGGGCACCGGCTCACGGCCCAGCTTCGGGTGCACAGGTAGAAGGCCAGCTTGTCCCCAACAACATGCCCACCCAAGTAGGATATATCCCTGTAGGGGCACTGCTGCGTCATCTGCCAAAATATGATGGTAAAAACATGACATTGCAGGACTGGATGGAAAGGGTGCGAAGCGCAGTTAAAATGTGTAACTTGACTCCCGAGCTGCAGGCAGAGGTTGCGCTGGGAGCCCTAGAGGGTGACATCAGACGGACAGTAATGGTAAGGCCCGACTCCGAGAGAGATGCCCTGGAGAAGATATTCTCCTTGCTAGAGAGGGCCCAAGGGGGGCGTGCCAAAGTGGTACAGTTACGAAGTCACTTCTTTAACCGGCCCCAGCGAGAGGGTGAAGACATTGATGCAATACTCCAATGCTCTACAAGAGACGCTGAATGAGATACGACGGCGAGACCCCGATGCCATGGGAGCCTTCCGGGAAGTGGATCGGCTACTACGAGATCAGTTCATAGTGGGCCTCTCCGATAAGTTCTTACAAGATAAGTTACATGAGATGACCCGAACAACGGCCGATATGACATTCTATAGCATCTACCTAGCTGCGGTAGAGAGAGAAGAAGAACCCCTACCGGCGGCTGCGAGGGTAGTGAATAGCACGCACGCTACAAGGGATCAACCGGGTCCTGAAGAATCGGAGACTCTAAAGGATGTAGTCCAGGCTCTGCGGGCAGAAATGAAAGAGCTTCGGCTGGAAGTGTCTCAGATGAAGTCAAAGCCGCCCCAGCCTCTGGCAACAATCTCCACACTTCGTTCTACTCCACCCAGGGTGACTCAGGGGAGGGGGCCCGTCAGAAGAGGGCCGCTCTGTTGAGCTTGTTGTGAATATGGCCATATCGCCAGAGAGTGCCTCGGACAGGCAGCACCTGAGCCGCTGTTAACCTCCCAACCGCTGCAGTAGCTGGGCATCCTGCAGCGGTACACCAGAAGTTAAGCCCTATGCGTGAAGACCATGACTTGTATGCCAGCAGCCCTGTTATTGAAGCTGAGTTGGAAGGGCTGAAGGTCTGCTGCCTAGTTGATACAGGGTCAGAGTGCACCCTTATGCCTTTAGAGTTCTTTGAAAGGCACTTCCAGCATATGATTGAACCCGAAGATGGGAGCGTTATCCGGCTGACAGCTGGCAATAACAGGGAGATGGATGTCCGAGGAATAGTCTGGATGCAGGTCAGACTGTTTGGACAAGACATCGGCAAGAAGGGGGTCATGCTGGTTAACCATTCGGCACAGAAAGGAATGGATGTGACCCTGGGTATGAATGTATTGAGAGACTTAGACCACCAGCTCTATGCCAAGGAAGGGCCAAAGTACTGGCAATGGGCCACCACGCACCAGCCTACTCAGAAGCTTTTACAACAGATGGTGAGAAGCTGTAGCCTGCAAAAGAGTAACCTATCTGGTCAGCCCATTGGAAAGGTCAGGGTGCCACGGAGTTCCCCGGTGAAGATCCCACCTCGACAAGAACGAGTGCTAATGCTGCCGGTGGGGGCTGGATGAAGGTTGAATGGGCTGGAGGTCCTGATCGAGCCCGCTTATCAGGGGGAACCATCGACTCATCCGCTGGTAGCCCGGGCCCTGGCCATTGTGAAGGATGGATGTGTACCCGTACGCTGCCGTAATGTGGTGGACTGCGAGTTGACCGTCCCCGGAAACACCTTGCTGGCCGCAGTCTATGTGTTTGATGGTGGTATTGTTCGACGGAGGGGTTTCACACTACAGCCTGATAGGAGATCAGCCTGGACCTACGCTGTGGAGACTCATCAAAAGGAAACCCCAACAGCAGAATGGAACGGTCAAATGATTATGGCCCGGATGGGAGTGGATTGCCGGATGCTGACTCTGGGGGAACAAAAGCTGCTGGAAGAAACCCTTTGGGAGTTTCAAGAAACCTTCCAGAGACATGATGAAGACTTTGGGTGTGCTGTTGCCATTGAACACGAAATCCCGACTGGCGATGCTGCACCAATCAGGGAACGTTACCGGCAAATCCCACCTAAGATGTACCAGGAGTTGAAAAATATGGTGGCCAGCATGTTGGAAAACTGGGTGATACAGGAGAGTCAGAGCCCTTGGGCTGCTCCAGTAGTTTTAGTGCGGAAGAAAGATGGGAGTCTCTAGTTCTGTGTGGATTACCGGAAGCTGAATGCTCAGACCGTCCGGGATGCCTACCCCCTTCCGCGGATTGAGGAGTCCTTGTCAGCCCTAAGTCAAGCAAAATTCTTCTCGACTCTTGACCTGGCTAGTGGGTATTAGTGTTGGGCGAACAGTGTTCGCCACTGTTCGGGTTCTGCAGAACATCACCCTGTTCGGGTGATGTTCGAGTTCGGCCGAACACCTGACGGTGCTCGGCCAAACCGTTCGGCCATATGGCCGAACTAAGAGCGCATGGCCGAACGTTCCCCGAACGTTCGGCTAGCGCTGTGATTGGCCGAACGGGTCACGTGGTTCGGACCCGAACGCGCTCTGATTGGCCGAACTGTCACGTGGTTCGGGTAAATAAATACCCGAACCACGTCATATCTCCGCCATTTGTCTGTGGGTTTAGCTTTGGGTAGGCAGGCAGGGTAGTTCGCGCTCCAGCCACGCTAGCCAGGGTCCCCCCCAGTCATTGTGTGTCGCTGCTGGGAACAGTAGTACACCGCTCGTTCAGCCACACTATATAGCATTCTGTGTACTGTTCTGTGTCTGCTGGGAACAGTAGTACACCGCTCGTTCAGCCACACTATATAGCATTCTGTGTACTGTTCTGTGTCTGCTGGGAACAGTAGTACACCGCTCGTTCAGCCACACTATATAGCATTCTGTGTACTGTTCTGTGTCTGCTGGGAACAGTGGTACACCGCTCGTTCAGCCACACTATATAGCATTCTGTGTACTGTTCTGTGTCTGCTGGGAACAGTAGTACACCGCTCGTTCAGCCACACTATATAGCATTCTGTGTACTGTTCTGTGTCTGCTGGGAATAGTGGTACACCGCTCGTTCAGCCACACTATATAGCATTCTGTGTACTGTTCTGTGTCTGCTGGGAACAGTAGTACACCGCTCGTTCAGCCACACTATATAGCATTCTGTGTACTGTTCTGTGTCTGCTGGGAATAGTGGTACACCGCTCGTTCAGCCACACTATATAGCATTCTGTGTACTGTTCTGTGTCTGCTGGGAACAGTGGTACACCGCTCGTTCAGCCACACTATATAGCATTCTGTGTACTGTTCTGTGTCTGCTGGGAACAGTAGTACACCGCTCGTTCAGCCACACTATATAGCATTCTGTGTACTGTTCTGTGTCTGCTGGGAATAGTGGTACACCGCTCGTTCAGCCACACTATATAGCATTCTGTGTACTGTTCTGTGTATGCTGGGAACAGTAGTACACCGCTCGTTCAGCCACACTATATAGCATTCTGTGTACTGTTCTGTGTCTGCTGGGAATAGTGGTACACCGCTCACCCATCACTGTATAGCATTGTGCTCTGTGTCGCTGCTGGGAATAGTGGTACTGTATAGCATTTCTGTACTGCCACTGTACTGCTGCCAGTCAGCGTGTACTGTAAGGATAAGTGAAATGAGGAAGAAATCCGGTGAAAGAGGGAGGGGCAAGGGAAGAGGTGTTTCCCCTGACGGTTCACGTACAGGCCACAGGGGAGCACCCAAGAAAACCCACTCAATACCGCCCATGTTGTCCAGGACAACAACCCTCACAAATCCAAAAGAACAGGACCAGATAATTACTTGGATGACCTCTCAAGCGTCCAGCAGTGGGTTAAGCAGCACCAGCACATCACGCACGAGGTCCGAGTCCTCAGCCAGTTACAAGGAGCCAGTGGGCACAAAGCTGACACAACCGGCAGCGACACCACGCACACAACTGCCAGATAACCAGTCCGATGAATTACCTCAGGACACAATGGGGTATTCGCAGGAGCTATTCCCAGCCCAACAAACTTCCACCTTTCAAAGGTCAATGGAGGAACAGCCAGAAATGTTGTGCCTGGATTCACAACCGTTAACTGTGGGAAATGCACCGCGCACTGAAATACAAGGCGAGTCCGAAGAGGACTCGGAAACCCAAATCCCAGAGCAATTTGGGCAGGAGGGGTTGCAATTGCAGGAGGTCGGCCGACAAGATCTGGAAGACGACGTTGGAGTGTGCTGCGCAGAGGTTGTTGTGGGGAGCTCTACTCCACGGCGGTGGCCCACAATGACATATGACGAGTTTGAGGAGATGGAAGAGGAGGGTATGGACAATGTGGACAGAGACCCAGATTTTGTTTGTGAACGAGAACATCGCCGTCGTAGCAGCAGCACAGATGAGTCTGTTGAAGAACACACTGCTGCACGAGTTCGCCTTGTGCCACAAGGTAGGCGGCGCGCAATTTCAGGCACCACAAGCGTGGAAGTTCAAGTGAGAGGCAAAAGAGGCGCAAACAGAAATCGCCAGCAAGGCAGGTGCTCCAAAGTCTGGCCTTTCTTTGAAGACTGCACTGAGGATGTTACCATGGCGATTTGCAAGGTGTGCAAGACCCGCCTGAGCAGGGGGAAAAATATTAACAACCTCTCCACCACCAGCATGAGCCGTCACATGCTATCCAAACATCCCACTCTTTGGGCAAACGCGTCAGGACAGGGTACCAGAAACAACACTGCCTCCCTTGGGTTCACCAGACCCGCCTCAGCAGCAGCAGTAGCCCAGCCATTGCGTGGTTCACAACATTCACAAACATCAGACGACGCTGACACTGTCACTTTCCGGAGTAGTGCTCTTGAGGTCTCCCAGTGTTCATCAAACACAACAACCAACAGCCCTTCCGTGTGCAGCGCTACGGTTCAGTTGTCTGTGTCGGAGATGTTTGAGCGCAAGAGGAAATTGCCAGCAAATGACCCCCGGGCCGTGGCAGTAACAGCCAGCATAGCCAAGCTTCTGGCCTGCGAAATGCTGCCATATCGATTGGTGGAGACAAACAGCTTCAAGGGCATGATGTCAGTGGCCATCCCACGTTACGTGGTTCCCAGCCGCTACCACTTTGCACGCTCTGCAGTGCCTGAGTTGCATGAGCACGTGGTCAGCAAAATAACCCGAAGCTTGAAGAATGCCGTTGCCTGCAAGGTTCACCTCACCACTGACACCTGGACGAGTGCGTTCGGCCAGGGTCGATACATCTCCCTTACCGCGCACTGGGTGAACCTTGTGGAGCCTGGCAGCGATTCCTCACCTGCTACGGCACGGGTGTTGCCCACGCCACAAACAGCTGCACCGCCGTCCCTCCCACTGGATAACAGCAGCACCTACCTCTCTGACTCCTTCTCCTCCAACGCATCTCAAAGCTGTACCTCATCCGGAAACGCTAACCCAGCAGCAGTAGGATCGTGGAAGCAGTGCAGCACAGCTGTTGGCATGCGTCAGCAAGCGTTGCTGAAGCTAATCTGCCTTGGGGATAAGCAGCACACAGGGGAGGAAATTTGGAGGGGAATAAAGGAACAGACGGATTTGTGGCTGGCACCGCTGGACCTGAAACCGGGCATGGTTGTGTGTGATAATGGGAGTAATCTCATTCGCGCTTTAAGGTTGGCTAAGCTGACACACATCCCTTGCCTGGCGCACGTGATGAACCTAGTAGTTCAGCGGTTCCTGAGGACATACCCAGGCGTGCCCGATCTGCTGTTGAAGGTGCGTCGAGTGTCCAAACATTGTAGAAATTCCAGTACTGCTTCGGGGGCACTCGCCAAGATGCAGGAGCGCTTCAATCTCCCCCACCATCGCTTGCTGTGTGATGTCCCTACGCGCTGGAATTCTACGCTGCACATGCTAGCCCGCTTTTGCGAGCAGAAGAGTGCAGTGGTCCAGTACATGACGGCGCAGTACCGAGGCGCATCCGGCCAGCTGCCAAGCTTCTGTGGATCCGATTGGGCCAACATGTTGGACCTCTGCCAAGTCCTCCAAAATTTTGAGCAATCCACGTTGCTTGTGAGCAGTGACAACTCTTCAGTCAGCATTACCATACCACTGCTGTGTTTACTGAAGAGGTCGATGTTAAAAATCAAGGAAACAGCTGTCATGATGCAACTGGGGGAATCTGAAGGAGAAAACGATCAGCGTGATGGTACCAACATCAGGCCATCCGCCTCAGGGAACGCTGGCCCCAGCAGCTATGACGAAGAAGAGGAGGAGGAACAGCTGGAGTTGGAGCAGGAATTTCATGCCACCACTGACGAGGGCCAGAGCGGTGCACGTTGGACTTCCACAATTCAACGCGAATGGTCAGCAGAAGCAGACCAGGAGGAAGGTGACGACTATGATGCATCACAACAACTATCACAACGCTCACAAGAGGATGATGAGGATTCTGGTAGGACTCTGGCACACATGGCTCAATTCATGCTAGACTGCATTGAACGTGACCCACGCATTGTGCGCATTCTGGACAACACCAATTACTGGGTTTATACCCTTCTGGATCCACGGTACAAACACAATGTTCCAAAACTGCTTGAAGAAAGAGTCAGACAGGTCAAAATGGAAGAATACCAGCAGGCCCTTGTGGAGACTTTAGAGAGGAGATTGACATCCTCCCCCTCCTCTAGCCAGTTGTACGCAGACAGACTGACTTCCGCAAACCCAGGACGACCAGGAGGGCAGCAAACAACGCAAGCCGCAGCTAGTACCCAAAAGGGAATGGTATCGGCAGTGTCCTTGGAGTGGGAAAATTTTCTGACACCCATGCAGCCGCAGCCCACTGAACAGCAAGCGTGCAGATCCACCTCCAACACCGATCGCCTGGAGAAGATGGTCAAGGACTACATGTCAGATGGCGTAGCTGTGTCGAACCATCCATCTGCACCCTTCAACTATTGGGTATCGAAGCTAGACACCTGGCACGAACTGGCAATGTACGCAATAGAGGTGCTGGCTTGCCCGGCAGCCAGCGTTATGTCGGAACGCTGTTTCAGTGCTGCCGGAGGCATCGTCACAGATCGGCGTATCCGCCTCTCTACAGAAAATGCAGACCGTCTGACTCAAATTAAAATGAATCAATCCTGGATTGGAAATGACTACGCAACACTCCAGGACCCCAACCAAGTAACATGACCAATGAACATCTGGGATGGTGTTGCGTTTCCGGGCCCTGTTTATTGAACCTCTCATCTGTATTACATTTATGACTGCATGGCGGCAAAAAGCATTGCTGCTATATCCGCACGCTTTTTGTCCACATGCAAGGCCTGGGTTGTTGTGTCTCACAAAGCGTGGCCTTCTCCTCCTGCGCCTGCTCCTGTTCCATCACGTCTGCTGCTGCTGGGTTAGCGTTGCCGCGTGGTCCCTGTTTATTGAACCACTTATCTTTATTACATTTATGACTGCATGGCGGTACAAAGCATGCTATCCGCACGCTTCTTGCCCTCATGCAAGGCCTGGGTTGTTGTGTCTCACAAAGCGTGGCCTTCTCCTCCTGTGCCTCCTCCTGTTCCATCACGTCTGCTGCTGCTGGGTTAGCGTTGCCGCGTGGTCCCTGTTTATTGAACCACTTATCTTTATTACATTTATGACTGCATGGCGGTACAAAGCCTGCTATCCGCACGCTTCTTGCCCTCATGCAAGGCCTGGGTTGTTGTGTCTCACAAAGCGTGGCCTTCTCCTCCTGCGCCTGCTCCTGTTCCATCACGTCTGCTGCTGCTGGGTTAGCGTTGCCGCGTGGTCCCTGTTTATTGAACCACTTATCTTTATTACATTTATGACTGCATGGCGGTACAAAGCATGCTATCCGCACGCTTCTTGCCCTCATGCAAGGCCTGGGTTGTTGTGTCTCACAAAGCGTGGCCTTCTCCTCCTGCGCCTCCTCCTGTTCCATCACGTCTGCTGCTGCTGGGTTAGCGTTGCCGCGTGGTCCCTGTTTATTGAACCACTTATCTTTATTACATTTATGACTGCATGGCGGTACAAAGCCTGCTATCCGCACGCTTCTTGCCCTCATGCAAGGCCTGGGTTGTTGTGTCTCACAAAGCGTGGCCTTCTCCTCCTGTGCCTGCTCCTGTTCCATCACGTCTGCTGCTGCTGGGTTAGCGTTGCCGCGTGGTCCCTGTTTATTGAACCACTTATCTTTATTACATTTATGACTGCATGGCGGTACAAAGCCTGCTATCCGCACGCTTCTTGCCCTCATGCAAGGCCGGGGTTGTTGTGTCTCACAAAGCGTGGCCTTCTTCTCCTCCTGCGCCACCCTCCTCCTGTTCCATCACGTGTGCTGCTGCTGGGTTAGCGTTACCGGTCCCTTTTCCTGGAACCTCTTATATGTATTACATTTATGACTGCATGCCGACAAAAAACATGTTACCTGTGCAAAGAAAACAGACATTTCCCGCATTTAAAAGACAGTTTTCCCTTTGAAACTTTAAAATCGATTTTCTCAAAAACTATAAGCTCTTTTTGCTAATTTTTTTTTCCTCTTGTACCCACTCCCAAGGTGCACATACCCTGCAAATTTGGGGTATGTAGCATGTAAGGAGGCTTTACAAACCACAAAAGTTCGGGTCCCCATTGACTTCCATTATGTTCGGAGTTCGGGTCGAACACCCGAACATCGCGGCCATGTTCGGCCTGTTCGGCCCGAACCCGAACATCTAGATGTTCGCCCAACACTAGTGGGTATTGGCAGGTGCCGGTGGCCAAGAAAGATAAAGCCAAGACAGCCTTCATTCTACCTATGGGGCTCTATGAGTTTAATCGGATGCCATTCGGCCTCTCCAATGCTCCGGGAACATTCCAGTGATTGATGGAGCACTGTCTGGGAGATCTCAATTTTGAGTCAGTATTGATATACCTGGATGACAAAGTAGTGTTTGGGGCCTCCTTTGAAGATCACCTCCAGAAGCTACGACAAGTCCTAGGACGACTACGAGAGCATGGGCTCAAGATCAAGCCCAAGAAATGCCAACTGTTCCAACAGCAGATAGAGTACTTAGGACATGTAGTCACCTCGGAGGGAGTGAAGCCGGCCCCCAACAAGGTGGAGGCTGTCCAGAAGTGGCCCCAACCCAGTACACTGCGAGAGGTGCGGGCGTTCGTGGGACTGGCTGGCTACTACCGGAGGTTTATACCCAAGTTTGCCCATCTGGTGGGCCCATTAAATGAGTTACTAAGGGGCACGTCTGGGGGCCCAAAGAAGCGTCCCATTGACTGGGGACCTCGGCAACAAGAGGCTTTTGAAGCGGTGAAGGAGTCACTGACCAGTGCCCAGATCTTGGCTTATGCACGGTTCGACACCCCATTCCTGCTATACACTGATGGAAGCCTTCATCGTCTGGGGGCTGTCTTATCCCAAGTCCAGGATGGACGGGAAAGAGTCATCGCCTATGGGAGCCAGTCCCTGAGAGACTCAGAGCGCAACCCTGATAACTACAGCTCCTTTAAACTGGAACTACTGGCGCTGGTGTGGGCCATGACCGAAAGGTTTGCCGAGTACCTGACAGGTGCAGAAGTAACTGTGATAACGGATAATAACCCGTTGGCACATCTAGAGAATGCCAAGCTCGGTACACTCGAGCAGAGATGGATGGCCCGCCTTTCCAAGTACAATTATCGCATCAAGTTCCGGTCCGGTAGGGAGAATGGCAACGCCGATGCACTCTCCCGGGTCCCTGTAGGACAGTCAGCTCAGAGAATCGATGAGGAGTTAGAAGACACTGAAACTCCTGACCTTGGTCGCCTACCTATGTTCCAGGATGTGGCATATACAAGTGGGGTGGCGTCTGGGATGACTCTAGTGCTGGGAAAAACTCTGGCTGATTGGGAGAGAGTCCAGAATGCCTGCCCGGATTTGTGGAAAGTAAGAGTGGGTTCAGAACAAGATATGGCCTCGGCCAGAAGAGGGGGCTGGCCTGACCCCAGAGGGTCAAAAGTTGTTGAGACAATGGGACAAGCTGACAGTTACTCAGGGCCTCTTGTGCCGGACCATATACTTACAGTCAGAACTGCAGCACCGACAACAGATTGTCATCCCCATGTCATTGGGGCCAGAGGCCGCCAGGGAAGCTCATGAAAAAGGTGCTCATTTCGGGAGTGAAAAGACATTCAAGTGGCTTCAACGTCTGGTATGCTGTCCAGATCTGGGTGATATGGTGGCCACTGCATGTCTCAGGTGTCGACTCTGCGGGCTGAGTAAGAGCACCGAACAGCGGGCTCCTGTACAGGCCATCTGCACCTCAGCACCACTAGAGCTTCTTATGATTGACTATGTGCAAATTGGGTACTCTACCTCAGGACACTCATACTGTCTAGTCATGACACACCATTTCACAAAATATGCAGTAGCTGTACCCACCAGGGACCAGACAGCAGAGTCGGCTGCTGAAGCGGTCTGCAAACACTTTATACAGGTATTTGGGTGTCCACAGAGAATACATTCGGACCAGGGGGCATGTTTCCAGGGTACTCTCATGAATGAGTTGTACCAGCTGTATGGGATCGAACGCCCCCGCACCACACCGTATCACCCCCAAGGAAACGGGGCTTGCGAACATTTCAACCGCACTTTGCTCCAGATGTTGCGGACTCTAGAGGATAGTCAAAAGGCCCGGTGGCCCGAGTACCTGCCTGAGTTGATGTGGGCCTATAACAATAGAGTACATAGTACTACCGGGTACTCCCCACACATGCTCATGTTTGGGAGAGCCGGACGGGAGATTGAAGACCTCCACATGCCCAATTCAATGGGACCACAACCGAGAAGTACCACTGCTTGGGTGCAGGAGCACCGCCGCCGCCTGAGAACAGTGCACAAGGTTGTGGGGGAACGCCTGGGACGAGTGATACACCCTAATCCAAAACCAGTACTAAAGGATGGGTTTGCCCCAGGTGATAGAGTCATGGTCAAAGCCAAACGGCCGTCAGGAAAGTTGGATGGGCGGTGGGAGGCCGTTCCGTACACAGTGAAAAGAAGGGTTGACCCTGCTATTCCGGTCTATGAGGTAGAGCCGGTAGGGACCGGGGGACCCTCATGAAACTTGCACCGTAATATGTTAAGACATTGTCATTTTGAGGAGCCAGTGTGTGAGGAGGAGGCACCCCTGCATGTTGAGAGTATGGAGGAAAACGCCTCAGATGAGGAGGAAGAGGAATGGTGGGTTGTCCCTGCCCAGATGTCTGCAGGGGCTCCGGCTGTGGCGGGTTTACCTCCTAGGTGTAATGCTGAGCAGTCAACAGCTCCTCCCTTACCACATATGCCTGACATACCTGATGTTTCTGAGCCTCCCAAGCTGCGAAGATCGGCGAGGCCTAATGTTGGTGTGCCTCCACAGCGCTACGCACGAGATGAGTTTGTTTGGGGTGGGTTGCTGAGGACGACAACCTCTAGTGGGGTGGCATGTTAGATTGTCAAGAATCTTGCCTGAATTAAGTTCTGAAGTGACAGTTTGCATTTTGGCCACTAGATGCCGCCTGTATCAGAAAGTGATAACCTAATGCTGCTGAGGGATGAACAAGCATGAGAGGTGGGGCCTGGCAGCTGTAGAGAGAGCAGGAAGAGAAGACAGAGACAGACATGGTTGTTTTTGTGTAGAGCTGTCTGTGAAAAGAACAATCTGGATCCATCCAAGCTGCAGAGAGGCTGTCGCTGTTTTCTCCTGGAATCCTGCTTGCTGGAGTGGAGATTGTTCCCAGTCAGCTGCCCTGAGCTTAGGATTCTACGCCAGCTACCCATCAAGGCTGCAAGTGTGGTTGCAGGCCTGAGGCTGTCCTAAAGAGAGGCATCTGCTGATACCAAGTAGGAACAGGTCAGTGAACCCGGGTTCTTGTGTTTTCATTAAACTGTTTTTTTGTTGTACGGTACCTGAAGAAACTGAGACTTAGGCCTGCTTTAGATAGATAGTTAGGAACTGTTTTTAGAAGGTCACACTGGATTGATACTGCAGTGCAGCAAGACTTTAGGCTCTACTGTACACTGCCAACGGATAGGGTTGATCCTGCAGTTCAGCATGACTTGTCCGCTCTGCTGTGTCTGCTAATGGCTAAGAGTGATTCTGCAGTTTAGTATGACTTGAGGCTCTACTGTAAACTGCCATCAGGTAGAGGTGTCCTGTTGGACAGAAGTGGGAACTCTGGGGTATAGGGTACCCTGTGTATTGCAAATCTTGTTGTGTTTATAACTGTTCCTGTTAATACTTTCCAGTAAAGAAAGTTTTGGTTGCACTAAGCTGGTGTCTGTATCACCTTCCTTGTTCCGTGACTTCGCTGTATCCTGGGGTACCCCTCGGTACACGGTCTTACATCAGCACCCATGGACAGTCCAGTACTGGCCAGTTCCGGGCGAGTACTTTCAGAAACTCTGGGATTGGGGACCATACTGACATTCTCCTGCGTAACTGTTAATGCAGGGCCCTCAGGATGCACAACCTCTGTACGGTCAGGATTCTCAGTCTCTGGTTCCCCTCGATTTGGGTCAGATGGGCCGGCGTCTACCTCAGCAGACACATCCAGCTCCCGCAGTTGCTGGGTATCCCATTGAAACAAGTCTGTTACCAGGTCCTGTTGTTTCCTGCGGTAGACGTCAATGCCTCTCACTTGGCAAAGATTTTGCAGGTCTGACAGGCACATGTTCTTGTAGTTCTCGGACATTTCCATGCCAAATAAAATAAAAGTTTTGGGGAGGGGTACTGGCTACACAGCCTCTCTGTATATATAAAAATATATTGCCTTCCAGCTACACCAACAAATTAGTTCGTTTCTGGATAGCGCTAGCGCTATCTTAGATACTCTTCAGCACAACACAGGTCCCAACCACTGCCAAACACTGTCACAGGAGCCCTAGTGATCAGACCACAAATGACCTTCCAAACGGTGCCAGCGCACGGATCGTGCGAACTCTGGTCGCAGTCAATGTGTAGGAACTGTTGGGAATTGGCCGCAGACAAACCAGAAGGGAGCCTGTGGGGTATTGTAATTACAACTTTACACACTATTCCAGGGTATAACTGCCACCACCTCTGTTACCATGGGACAGAGGAGCCCGCCGACTGTCTGTGCCTAGATCTACAAATAAAAATGGTTAAAACACGCTGTATTCTGTCTAGCCAACAACAAACAAAAGTAGCGTCTCTTTGGAGACTTGGGATCAGTTCTGTGTGTGCTGAATAATAGGGTAGCTAGAACAACTGACGATAGCGTCGGTTTATTGAAAGCAATATAAATAATTAATATATACAGACAATTATTAAAATCAACAATTATTAAAACAGTAATAGCCAGTATGAAATAAAAAAAAAGGGAGAAAATACTTAGGGTTTGTGGAAATATGTCCGTTCTGGGAAAACTTGTAGAGTTCCTTTTGTTCAGTTCAGCAAAGTTTAAAATCCAAGCAATATGGAAAATGTCCTTTGTTCAGTTTCAGCAAAGATGGCCGATCAAGATGGCCGCTAGCCATGTGTCCTCTGGATGGCAATGTGCTCTCAGGAAGGTAGAATTTGGAGGACTGACTAGCCCGGGCAGCTCATGTACTTTTAATGGAGCTGCTTTCAGAGGCAGGCTTCCAGAGTCAGCCCCCGGGCCGGACTATGGTAATCACATCTGGGCAGGGGCTTCCACAAGCCCCATAACCCTGACATTTCTCTAGACCGACATACGCGGCCGGCACACAAATAATAATTACATATTCTCCATCCCCAGAACCTACCGATTAATATGATACCTTGGATGCGGGTGTTAGGGCGTATGGTTACCGAGGGGTCCATAACTCCTTAACCGAACGGGCCATCACAATGAATTTCATATCAGCACGATGGACAGATTACCGAATAAGACTATATGAATTTCATAGCTGTGCGATATTCGGTTTTCGTATGCCGACAGGAAATCATACCACCCAGGCTTTCAGATTGGCCATTCATCGGTGCCAAGAAGTCTGGGGGGAACGTAGGTTTGGAGTAGCCCCCTGCTGGGGAGGGAAGCCTTCTGTGAATAGAGTCCCCAGATGGTGACTAGAGAAGTAATGAAAGATAAACATTCTAAGCTAATTAACACATCAAAAGACATCCTGCATCTACGTCAGGGGCAGAGGAGAAAAACTTGTACTTTTAAAAAAACAGGAATGTCAATTTCTGATTCCTGTAATGGCTGCACAAATTTAGCCAGACAGCGATCAGAAATTGAACTGCGCGGCCCCTTCCAATTCGCCCGCGTTTCTCATGGCTGTTCCGTGACATAGCAGGTGGGTTAAAACAGAAACCTGTGAGAGGTTGGAGCAAGTAAGTATCCAGGACAAATCATTGGCAAATGGCAGACAAGTAAAGGCATATGCATCCAGCACAGACCACAAGACAAAGGAAATGAGCAATTGACTGACAATTTGCACAAGTAGTGCAGATGGTCACCCACTGGTTCTAACTTCTAATGTGACCCACCTCCGCAGCACTGTATAGTACAAAGCCAACAGACCCCAATTGCTGACTCTCCCCTACCTCCACCTAACCGCAACCTCCACCACCTATGCCTAGCACTAACACCCCCACCACCATAAACGCTTAACACTAACCTTTCTCATACCTACACCTAACATTCTCCTTCCCCCTTGCCTACACCTAACACTATCCCCCCCTCTTACCTACAGGTAACGCTATCCTCCCCCTTACCCACACCTAGCGCTAACCTCCCCCCTTACCCACACCTAGCGCTAACCTCCCCCCTTACCCACACCTAACACTGACCTCCCCCATACCTATGCCTAACAATATCACCTTTTCCATATACATCTAACACTAATCCATATGCCTAACCAGAGCAGTTTCTAGGATGCACCCTTCCCCAACGTGGCGCCTTTAGCACGCTGTACTCACTCCTTTCCTTTTTTTGGGGGGGGGGGGGCAGGGTAGGTGGGGGTGTCATTTAATACCCAGCGCCAGATGTCAACTGCCCTAGGTACACTACTGGTCTGCACTCCCCCTTTAGAGCCCATTTGTACTTAATCAGTTGGTGTGCGTTAGTGTGCGTTAGTAAGCATTGGTACGCGTTAGTGTTTTTTCCATAGCAGTGCATTGTGAAAAAGATTTCAGTTAAAACGCGTTAAGTGTGAAACTACTGCACTGAGACAAGAACTGTAAGCTATAGCATTTCTAGTGTGTACAGCTAGGTACTGTACTACTGCTGAAGGCTCATGTTATACCTTCACTAGCTGTATTGTACTACTAACATAGACAAGTGTCATTCCTAGGTGTTATTGTATGCTGCTTTAATACTTATTTACTTACTGTACAAGTCCAAGCAAGACGTTGCGTTTTACTGTGTCCGTTGTGCACGCCACTAAAAATTACCGATGTTACATTCCATCTTGTCATTTTCACACAGGGAGACTGGCTATCACATATTGGCCTCAATTCTGGTAGCTATGTGAGGTACCGTATTTTTGCCGTATAAGATGCTCCGGAATATAAGACGCACCTAGGTTTAGAGGGCAAAAACTAGGGGGAAAAAAAAATAAACCTTGTGCGTCCATATTTCAGGAGCGTCTTGTACATGTCCTCCCCCAAATAGTGGCCTCCTGTGTCCCCATTTGTCCTCCTGTGTCCCCATGTCTCCCTCATGTGTCCTCCTGTCACCCCAAGTGTCATATTGTCTCCCCCAGGTGTCATTCCTGTCACCCCTGTGTCATTCCTGTCACCGCTGTGTCATTCCTGTACCCTCATGTGTCACTCCTGTCACCCCCAGGTGTCACTCCTGTCACCCCCAGGTGTCCTGCTTTCTCCCCATGTGTCCTTCTGTCATGTTCATGTGTCCTCCTGTACCCCCCCAAGTGTCCCCCTGTCTCCCCCAAGTGTCCCCCCAAGTGTCCTCCTGTCAGCCCTATGTGTCATCTCCCCCAAGTGCCTCCTCCACTCTGTGTCCGCTATGTGTTCCGCTATGTGTTCCGCTGTGAGTCCCCCCCGCATCCCTCCCCCGTCCCCGCTTGTCCCTACCCCCTCCACGTGTCGCCGGGTCCCCTCCTAGTAAGAGAAGCGGCAGAAGCTTACCTCCTCCATCTTGCCCGCGGTGATTGAAGACATCCGGCTCCTGTGTGCGGCTTCCTCTAGTGCCGACTTCTAATGATGCGTCATCAATTACGCGTCATTAGAAGCCGACACTAGAGGAAGCCGCACACAGGAGCCGGATGTCTTCAATCGCCGCGGGCAAGATTGAGGAGGTAAGCTTCTGCCGCTGCCACTTCTCATACCGGGGGACCCGGCGACATGAGAAGGGGGTAGGGGCAAGCGGAGGGGAGGGGGAATGCAGTCACAGCGGAAGACAGGCAAGGCAGGGAATCCCCAATGGTGGTGAGTCAGCGGTTTCGTATCGGCGGGCGTTCGGAAGGTGGGGATTCCCTGCCTTTGCTGTATAAGACGCAGGGACTTTTTCTCCCCATTTTTGGGGAGAAAAAGTGTCTTATACGGCGGAAAAAACAGTAAATATTTTTTGTAGGTAAAACACCTCATGAGGTATTTTCCTTTTTTTTTTTTTTAAGCAATTCTGAAAGATTTTTCCCCATTTCTGAACATGAGGTAAAACATGAAGTAAATGCATAAAGTGAGATAAAACGAAGTATTTCAGCGGTAAGCATGCAGTAAATAAATAATGGTAGTCTTTAATTGTCTTCCATAAGCTAGGATAGTCTTTGGAAGAGGGGGGGGGGGGCGGGGAGTTGTATTTGATTATGAAGCAACCTATAAAAAGTATATTTATAGGCATCCCTTATAAAAAAAAATAATGCAGTAAATATTTGGAGTTTTATTTCTACTATTGTTTTCTATTACACGGCCTAAAATAGCAATAGGAACTCCACTAAAAACTGCAAAATTCATACAAATTGACTTTACCTCCAAGTACAAGCAGGTCTTAAACTGATCGGTAAATTATGTGCCAACATGCCCCCTAATTTCCATGAGAATAGCTATTTTTGGTAAATTTAATGCAAATTACCTCATAAGGTAAAGCATGACTAAAATCTACCAAAATTGCTAAATGTCATTACCACATGAAGTAAATTACCTCACATGACGTCATTTGTTTGATAACCCTACCAGAACTGAGGCCATTGTGGCTTTCAGTGTTTCACAAAGTTGCACCCGATACTTTATTCCTCTGACAAGGTTATAAAAATAATGATCATTTAATTGTTTGAGACAGTGACATGTTGCATAGACTTGCATTTGCACTGATCGAACCACACAGGTGTCATAAAAAATAGTCTGCTCATTTAATTGTTCAACACTGATGTGTTCACAGCGCAGGAGATTTGGGCACAGCCGGCACCCCCATAGGCCATAATAGGAATTACGGCTATAGCACAGAGTAACTCAGAATCAGAATCAGCTTTATTCGCCAAGTATGCCAGAGACATACCCGGAATTGTTTTTGGAGCACATGGCATGGAGTTTGTACATACATACATAAGACCTACATACATACGGCGTAGGGTGGACTACATAACATGAACATAAACATGAACGTAGTGAGGCATTCAATCAATCAGAGGAAATATGCATGAAAGAAAAACACAAGCTGTCATGTAAGGTTTGAGTTCAGTTGGAGTACCGCTTGGGGGAAGAAGGTACTCTAGCGTCTGGTGGTTCTGGTGGGGACAGCCCTGTAGCGGCGGCCCAGTGGAAGGAGCTTGAAGAACAGACTGCCCAGGTGGGAGGGGTTGGTCGAGATCTTGGTGGCCCTCGACCTCATTCTGGCCGTGTGGAGGAGATCGAGGGGTGGCAGTGGCAGGCCGATTATGTTTTCTGCAGTGCTGATTACCCTGTGGAGTTTGTACTTGTCGCTAGCAGATGCCCCTGCGTACCAGACGATGAGGGATGAGCAAAGAATGGACTCCACAGCGGCAGTGTAAAAGCTCCTGAGCAACTCGCATGGGATGGCAAATTTTCTCAGTTGGCGCAAGAAAAATAACCTCTGCTGTGCCTTTTTCTGGGTTATGGTGGTGTTCTGCCCCCATTTTAGGTCCTTAGTGATGGTTGTGCCGAGGAACTGAATGCCGGGGACCCTGGAGACTTCGGTATCCCTTATGAGAATTGGGTGGAGAGGGGGTGGGCATCTCCTGAAGTCCACAACCAGTTCAACTGTCTTTGCTGCATTGAGGACCAAGTTGTTATCTGTGCACCAGTTGCAGATCCTGCCTATCTCGCTGCGGTAGGCATCCTCGTTGTTGCCACTGATGAGTCCAATGATTGTGGTGTCATCTGCAAACTTGATGACCTTGACAGAGTCCTCAGTTGAGGTGCAGCTGTTGGTGTACAGGAAGAACAGGATCGGAGACAAGACGCACCCTTGCGGAGCACCTATGTTGGTAGTTCTCACCTTGGAGTAGCAGTTGCCTAGCTTGACCCTCTGCGTTCTATTGAAAAGGAAGTTGCAGATCCACCTGCAGAGGGTGAGGGCTACTCCCAGCTGAGCAAGGTTGGCAAGCAGGATGTCAGGGCAGATGGTATTGCAGGCAGAGCTGAAATCCAAGAACAGGAGCCTGGCGTAGGAGTTGGGCCTGTCGAGGTGCTCCGTAATGTACGCCAGGCTGATGTTGATGGCGTCCTCCACCGACCGGTTTGCCCTGTATTCGAATTGATGGGAGTCAAGGAGGGCATTTGTGGAGTGCTTCAGGGAGGCAAGGACCAGCCATCAGAAGACAGAGCAGAAGTTATATTTAAAACACTGTAATTCGGCCTCGAGCAATAGCTGGAAGCTGAATTACATCATTCCCCACTATCCACACCACGTGGACCTAGAGAGGGAATAGTATTTAATGCCACCAGGAACTTGTGCAGCAGCAGGATAAGCCATACCAGCTGTATCCTGTATCCAAGTCTCCCTGCGGCCAAATCATATGTATGCCTGCAGCACCACTATTTCTCAATCTCCGATCCTGCTTCCATAACTTAATGTTTCCGCTTCCCTCTGTACATTGTCCATCATGCAAAATTACTATTTGCCTGTTGTCACTTTAACTTCAATTTTTTTTGGAAAACAACAAGGTCTTTTAGAACTTTTTTCTTCCTTTGTTTCCACTTTTCCCCTACACATACCTAGCAAATTCGTTTTTTCTAACATGTACTGCAGTGGCTTAGGAATTGGGGATGCAGAGGTTGCGACCCCTGGACCAGGGTGGGCCTACTAGGGGCCCTCCTTCATCCATTTTCTTAGCTTTGCATTGCTGCTATGCTGATTAGTGGTGAGCAGAAATTACGCCTTTGCATAATTACGCATCAGAATTTGCAATTACGCATCATAATGCGAAATTTAGGGGAAAAGCGTTTACATGTAATTTTGTGCCCACTTTGGTGGTGAATAGCAAAGCTCCCATATATGCTATTACCACCAAAATTGTCACAAGTAAAAAAATAAGTTGTTGTAACTCTAAAGGTGAAAGTGGTAGGTGTGGCAAATCCCAGTTCAGATGAGGAACACAGGCAACACCCTCACAGTCCAGCAGGCCTGCACTGGCTTTACTGGGGTCTACTGTCACTGGACGTGTGCTCCGCCAGCATGGAGAAGAAGCAGTTCAAACATTGTAGAAGAAAGACAAAAGCGTGCACCTTCCGTCCAGGAATTTAATCTCATATGTTGACAGTGTGACAACCATAAAAACGTTTCAGTATATCAGCGTGCAGAAACCAACATGTTAGGTGGACATTGATGTGAAGCTTACGTGTCCATCCGGATGGCTGTTCTGTGGAAAGGAGGTGGGTGGGAGGCACAGAGGTGGCGAGCGACGGCCGTTTCGCGTCTCCTGACGCTTGGTCACGCTGCGTGCCACAGATAGAGGAAGAAGCGGGCAACCGGAGTTTAAGACGGGAGGCAAGCCCCGCCCCTTCTGGCTACGCCACTTCCTCCTCGTGAGAGCCCGTTGCCCTGGAAACGGGGACGCTACTGACGGGGACCTAGCGGGGCGGGGCCTATGACTCCGTCCTCTACAGCAAATTAACCCTACGCGGACAGCACTCGCGTTTACGGCGCTGGAGAGACTTGGTGCTGGGCGCTCAACATGCGGCGGGTGCTCAAAAGAGGCACACCTTTCGCCCAACATGAACGCTCCCTAAACGCACCAGTCTCGAGAAAGGTCAAAAATCAGACCAAAAACTGTAGTTATTACTACAAGCGAGGGTGGGCCTCCGTGTATGAACGTCCCCGCGGCCAGTTCCTGGGGAAGGGCTGCAAGGACCTACATGCCCTAAAGGTGCCAATATCACCCAAACTCAAGTTGCCGGACTCGTCCAGCTCAGGGGTCTGTTCGGTCTCCATCATTAGGTCCTCTAACACCTGTAAAATCTCCTCATCAGTGGGGTTCAACTGCACATATGGGTAAAATCCCAGAGTGCTGGTGTCATCAACCCCCATCATTTGAGTATTCGAGGAAAAAGGGTTTAGGTTAGTAAACAGCCCCTCAATATGTGTCTGTAGGGGGTCTGGGCATGACCCTCCCATCCCTACTACGGCACTATTTGTCATTGGGGTATTCAAGATTGACTGAAGTATTACAATGTAAATCACCCCCATTGCAGTGCCTTGGTTTCCCTCCCCCTCTCCCCTTCCCCCCCCCCCCCCCCCCTGGTGTTCGAAGTACCCAGCCATAGTCTGTAGGCCAGTTTTGATGTTTATCGTTGGCCATGGAGGAATCCCCGTCTTAGTGTTTTTAATGACACTGTTAGAGCATTCACTGTTTGAGTCACCCTTTCCCGTTAGTTCCTGGCCGCGGGGACGTTCATACACGGAGGCCCACCCTCGCTTGTAATAATAACTACAGTTTTTGGTCTGATTTTTGACCTTTCTCGAGACTGGTGCGTTTAGGGAGCGTTCATGTTGGGCGACAGGTGTGCCTCTTTTGAGCACCCGCCGCATGTTGAGCGCCCAGCACCAAGTCTCTCCAGCGCCGTAAACGCGAGTGCTGTCCGCGTAGGGTTAGTTTGCTGTAGAGGACGGAGTCATAGGCCCCGCCAGGTCCCCGTCAGTAGCGTCCCCGTTTCCAGGGCAACGGGCTCTCACGAGGAGGAAGTGGCGTAGCCGGAAGGGGCGGGGCTTGCCTCCCGTCTTAAACTCCGGTTGCCCGCTTCTTCCTCTATCTGTGGCACGCAGCGTGACCAAGCGTCAGGAGACGCGAAATGGCCGTCGCTCGCCACCTCTGTGCCTCCCACCCACCTCCTTTCCACAGAACAGCCATCCGGATGGACACGTAAGCTTCACATCAATGTCCACCTAACATGTTGGATTCTGCACGCTGATATACTGAAACGTTTTTATGGTTGTCACACTGTCAACATATGAGATTAAATTCCTGGACGGTAGGTAGCTGTCCCCCAGGATAGGTTAGGTAGGTAGCTGCCCCCCAGGATAGATTAGGCAGCTGCCCCCCCCAAGATAGGTTAGGTAGGTAGCTGCCCCCCCCCCCAGGATAGGTTAGGTAGGTAGCTGCCCCCCCCAGGATAGGTTAGGTAGGTAGCTGCCCCCCAGGATAGGTTAGGTAGTTAGCTGCCCCCCAGGATAGGTTAGGTAGGAAGCTGCCCCCCCAGGATAGGTTAGGTAGGTAGCTGCCCCCCAGGATAGTTCAGGAAGCTGCCCCCCAGGATAGGTTAGGTAGGTAGCTGCCCCCCAGGATAGGTTAGGTAGGTAGCTGCCCCCCAGGATAGTTTAGGAAGCTGCCCCCCCCCCCAGGATAGGTTAGGTAGGTAGCTGCCCCCCTGGATAGGTTAGGTAGGTAGCTGCCCCCCTGGATAGGTTAGGTAGGTAGCTGCCCCCCAGGATAGGATAGGGTAGGTAGGTAGCTGCCCCCCAGGATAGGTTAGGTAGGTAGCTGCCCACCAGGATAGGTTAGGTAGGTAGCTGCCCCCCAGGATAGGATAGGGTAGCTGCCCCCCAGGGTAGGATAGGGTAGCTGCCCCCCAGGATAGGATAGGGTAGCTGCCCCCCAGGATAGGATAGGGTAGGTAGGTAGCTGCCCCCCAGGATAGGTTAGGTAGGTAGCTGCCCCCAGGATAGGTTAGGTAGCTGCCCCCCAGGATAGGATAGAGTAGCTGCCCCCCAGGATAGGATAGGGTAGGTAGGTAGCTGCCCCCAGGATAGGTTAGGTAGGTAGCTGCCCCCCAGGATAGGTTAGGTAGCTGCCCCCCCCAGGATAGGTTAGGTAGGTAGCTGCCCACCCCCCTCATAATGGTGGGGGGAGCCGCAGCCGCGGGGAGGGCAGCCCGACCTCTCCCTCCCTTCCTCTCCCCGGGGCTCCCCCCTCAGATGCAGAGTGAGCGCGCACGGAAGCGCTGTAGGCAGAACTTACCTCCGTCCCTGGTTCCAATCGCCGCTGATCTCCTCCCGCTCTGTATAGATGCTGATACACACACTGCTTCCTGTGTAGCCGGAAGCAGTGTGTGTATCAGCTTCTATGCAGAGTGGAGATCAGCGGCGATTGGAACGCAGGGAGGCGAGTTCTGCCTACAGCGCTTCCGTGCGCGCTCACTCTGCATCTGAGGGGGGGGGGGGCGGGGAGAGGAAGGGAGGGAGAGGTCGGGCTGCCCTCCCCGCGGCTGCGGCTCCCCCCTCCCAATAGCGTGCATGGGCCGCACGGCCCTCCAAATGGACATGGGCCCCCCCCCCCCCGGGCCCCTCCCCCGCCTCTTCAAGGCGACCGTTGCGACCGCGGGCCCTACGCCATTGGCAGCACATTTAAACAAAGTGCTGCATGCTGTACGTTATACTCAGCTAAGCCACGTTAGACTGCTTGCACATGCTCAGTAATGTTGGAGGAGGAGGTCTTCCCTCCTCCTTCGTGGCCATCCACTTGGCTAATTAATATTCACTGCACTGTGGTGACTCGTGGTGGGACTGTAGTGTTGTTCGGATCATGAACTAATCGTTCATTTGATCCATATCTTTTTTGTGAGTCGAATCATCCGGATCACCACAATGAAAGATTCGGTTCACAGTGGATGTCTGTCTGGAAGAAACAGGAACATACAGAATGTACAGTGCAGGGAAAGTCCTGTCCTGCTAGTCATTTCACCCAGTAAAATGATTCAAATGATTTGGTTCAAAGATCCGGATCTTTTCAATGATCCGATTCAAATGATCCGAATCCTTAAAAAGATCCGGACTTCCTATCACTAACCTGGAGCGGCTGCTTTGAGAGCTGCATAACGCAGCTCAATCTGACGTCCAACTTCAACACCACCATACGTTGCGTTAGGGGCACGTTATGCGACTGTAACGTCCCCTAAAACGCCGTGTCTTGGTGGGAAAGTAGCCTTACTTACTACTTTTGACTTGTACTCAATATTCTCCTTAACATATGTAGCAATGTTGGTAGCAATAGCTTGTATGGGGGCTTTGCTATTCACTTCCAATGTCGGCACAGAATGATGCATGAATTATGTGTAAACTCATGCGAAATTATGAATGATTATACGAAACCAACTGAATTAACAATTTGTAATTATGTATAGGCGGAATTGCAAAAACGTATGTGAAATTTTGTGTAGTCGTAATTAGCTGATTATGATCATCACTGATGCTGATAACGAACACCTCTATATGTGCACTGCATAGTGGTAATTCTTGACTGTTTCCTTATGCTAAATACACCCCTCTAAAAACTGCAGCTGTCCTTGGTAGGTTTTGGGGCTCTATATTAATAGATTGCTTAAAGCCCCATGTAAAACTCGCACTGGGGCCCCAAACTCCTTAGTTATGCCACTGATATAAAGCCTATTGACTTAAATAGAATTTGCAAATTGTCTTTGGTGAAGATTTGCAGAACAATTGGAAGTTCAAAGAAATGTTTGCTAGACTGCCAGAGGCGTTCTCGCTAATCCATGCCCTGGGAGGAGGAGGGGGGGGGGGTCTATTTAAAAAGGAGGGTAGATGGTTAAAAACTCTGAGAATGTTACAGCCAAGTGGTCTCCATAAAGAGAATGATGTTGGAGCGTTATTGTATTGATTATATCTTGTTAAAGGAACAGTGAAGAAAAAAATGATATAATGAATTGTTTGTGTAGTACGGATAATTACTAGAAGATTAGTAGCAAAGAAAAGTCTCATATTTTTATTTTCAATTATGTAGTTTTTTTTCTTTTTTTTATAACATTGCATCATTCTGCAGTTTACACCACTACTCAGCACGCTAAATGATTTTACAGAGCAGGCTAGTGAACTTTTGACCTGTCCTCTGCTAAGAAAAAGAAAATACGACTGACTGACTGTTGAGATAATGAGCTTCAGAAGACAGAGCTTTCTGCGACTTTGAAAGTCGTGGAGCTCGATGGCTCTTTTGCATAGATAACTGGAGTTTTTTAGCTCGTCCTGTACTGGATACAATATTAGACTTATGTCTCTGCTCCTAATGTTTTATTTCTTAGCTGTACTACTCATACAAATCATTACAACATAATTTTATTTTTTTTCACTTCAGTGTCTCTTTAACGGTAACATTTTTTTTTTGTGTGAATTTGGAGTTTATAAGTTGAAATCATGGGCATAGGTAGAAATCATGGGGTCCCATAATGTGTTGTTTTAGTTGGGGCTGTCCCTAAAACAATCGTAAGGCATATTTGTGCCCCCTCCTTCCCCCACACACCCAAAGCACCAAAGATTGAGCTCTCTAGTGGGTTAGAATGATCTCGGTAATATTACCACCACCTACCATCCTCAAGTGACTTACTATTCAAAAAGACTTCCCAAACCAGTCCAGTTACTAGATCAGCCTCTTCTACCCCTTCACTTGGTATTAATAGCCTTGTCTTTTGAAGAAAATATACACTCCTTGGAAATCGTAAAAACAGAAAATCAGAAATTGGATTTTCCACGGAATCGGAAATGGAAATTTCCAACCATTCCTAATAAGCAATGTAATATTTGCCTCTGTCAAATTAACAGAAAATAACATAACCATGCTGAAGCCATAACAACAAATGGTTGATGACTATGGGTGATCGAATAGTCATTTTTGACAGGCATGACACTGCATATAAAGAGGGCTCTCATTTATGATATGCTCATCCATGAACATTTTCTATGCCAGTTATCTTCCAAATCTGACTTTTCAATTAGCTTTGCAGAGTTGTTTACTTGCATATATGTGGACTACAAATGAACGGGTGAAAATGACAGTCTCTGGCTGGTGGCCATAGTGGATGAGCCCATGTTTCACTGAGATGGAGTGGCCTAGCTCAGGCAAGAAGTCACTAGCTCTTTCTTGAGAGTAGAGTCATACCTGCACAATTGCATGAAGCTGCTTATCCATGAGCAGCTTTGTGCTGTTGCACAGGAGCACATGCTCACTGATACGCAATATGGCCACACTTGTAAACAAAGGGAAACGTGGATAGGAACACAAAGAGGGTCTCCTACTTTGGTGGGGTTGATGAGGACATGGAAAGCCTTGTATCTATCCAGTCAGGCTTCCCTCTTCTCAAGTAAGTATCTAACTTTTTTAAGGGGACAATATTGGTTTGCTTTAAAAATGTGCTTCTATAGGTAAGAAAATTGGTGCTGTGTTAAAAAAAATGTTTTAAAAAAATTCCCTACTTTACCTATGCTGGTCAGCATTAAAGCAAACACTTCATACTCTCGAACCAGAAATTAAAGCTTCTTAACCTCTCTTACACTTATGTCAGCACAGCCCATTTATTAAATGGCGTGAGTCAGGGCTGGATTGACCATAAGGCATTGTAGGCATGTGCCCACAACCACCTGATGATGGAACGGTGGATCACTCCCCTTCCCAAGTGCCTTCCTCCCTCCTTCCCTCTGCAGAAACCCAAGCGGAGAGTAATTGAGAGGTTACTCACCTGGGTCTTGGCATTCCATTGACCAGATCTCCCTTTAGTCGGGGGCTCCTCTAGCTACTTAATACTTAGGATCGCTCTGGCTACCTACTACTAAGCTACCTATGATGGCGGGCAAGGTAATTAAGAGAGAAGTGACAAGTGGGACAGCCAACACACTTGCAGTGTGGTTCAGCAGGGGTTTGTAAGTTGATAGAGTGAAGTCTAAGGTGCCAGAACATCTTTGCCTATAGGCTCCTGTGATGTAAATCTGGGCCTGGTGTGAGTTATGCATTTTCTCCCTCCCTGGAGAAAGAGACTGATTTATGTGCATCTACGTGTTCCCTTTTTTAAAAGGTTATAACCACAACTGCCTAAGTTTGAAAATTCAGGTTCTAGCAAGTTTTTGCATGCATCTTGACATGCTTATGTATAGTAGGGTCCAGTTCTAAGCAAGGAACCTGGCTATCATTATTAAGGCAGCTGGTTAAGGGGAAGTGGGGTGGCACATATTCTTCTCAGGAGAAATTAACATATTCAACACCTTTTTTTTTTATCAGTGAGGGTCACACTGTAGTCACTTCCTGTCCGAGTCAGGACGGAGTCAGCCACTTACATACCTGATATTTAACTCTTTCAGACAGAGGAAAGGAAAAAAGGAACACCGCATAGTTAATTGTGCTAGGCACTGTACATTTACATATCTATCTCATCATCTTATCATGTCACATGTCACTTTGGGTATCCTTTAAGTGAAAATAAACTGATGAGATAAACAATTGGATCTGAATATACACATCCCCCTTCATGTTACAATAACTAATGCCTGAAGCGTAGGCCAATAGATGCAGCTCTGATGCACTGTGTATCCAATTGTTCACTAATCGGCAAGCTCTGGGCTCAGGTGTCCACATTCCTGAATAATATTTGTAGTAAACAAGTAAAAAAGGAACCTTTACAGCAGCTGCAGCTGAACAGATGCAACACTTGCATAGAAAAAGAAACCAACAGATTTTTCACAAAACGAAAACCATATATTCTCATCATGGTATGCCTATGAGCAACGTAAGGGCACCCTAGGACGTCTGGAAGTCTAAAATGCTATTGATAACTCAGAAATGAAATGATCTACCAGTGTTAGAGGAAGGGGCGGCTCCAGCTTCAGATTTTTTTGGGGGGGGTCTTAAAAGGGGCACAATGGCTGGCCAGCAGGGCTCACGGGGGAAATTTGCGTGGTGAAAAATGGGCGTGGTCATCTCATGTGGGTGGGGCTAACTGTAATGTAGTTGTACCAGCTAATGTAGTTACATAAAAAAAATGAAGTAAATGCACATAATGACAGACAGCTTTTCCCCAGTAAATGCAAGTAATGACAGACAGCGTATCACCAGTAAATGCACATAATGACAGACAGCCTTTCACCAGTAAATGCACATAATGACAGAGAGCCAGTGTCCCCAGTATAGGTAGCCAGGTGTATAGGTGTCCCCAGTAAATGTAGCCAGGCGTATAGGTGTCCCCAGCAGTGGCGTTCCTACTGTAGTGTGCAGGGGGCGTGGCGCACCGGGTGACAGACAGCCAGGGGGGTGTGCCACGACCCCCCACAGCAGCAGAGCAGGAGGGGGAATCAGCGCTAGAAGGAGGGGCAGTGGGGGCAGCGGTGGGGAGGATGGAATTATCCCCCCCCTCCCTCACCTGGGACCCCTCCTTCTGCCTCTCTCCCCCTCCATTTAGCGGTGGCAAGTGCGGGCTCGGCGGCGGGGAGGCATGCGTAGAATTACTCACCACTTCCGCGTTCCAAGTGCCGGCACCTTCATGTCGTCAGATCTCCGCCTTCAAAGCCACCCACTGTGCTTCCTGATTAGCGGAAGCACAGTGGGCGGCATTGAAGGCAGAGATCTGTGATGTCATGACGCTGCCAGCGCTTGGAACGTGGAAGTGGTGAGTAATTCTGCGCATGTCTCCCCGCCGCCGAACCCGCACTTGCCACCACTAATCTATGGAGGGGGAGAGAGGCAGAAGGAGGGGTCCCGGGTGAGGGAGGGGGGGGGATATTTCCCCCCTCCCCACCGCTGCACCCACTGCTCCTCCTTCTAGCGCTGCTTCCCCCCTCCTGGGGCATCTATACTGGGGGCAACTGTACTAGCAATACTGGGGGCAACTGTACTAGCAATACTGGGGGCAACTGTACTAGCAATACTGGGGGCAACTGTACTAGCTATACTGGGGGCAACTAAACTAGCTATACTGGGGGCAACTAAAATACCTACACTGGGGTCAACTAAACTAGCTATACTGGGGGCAACTAAACTAGCTATACTGGGGGCAACTATACCAGCTATACTGGGGGCAACTATACCAGCTATACTGGGGGCAGCAATACCAGCTATACTGGGGGCAGCTATACCAGCTATACTGGGGGCAGCTATACCAGCTATACTGGGGGCAACTATGCTAGCTATACTGGGGCAACTATACTAGCTATACTGGGGCAACTATGCTAGCTATACTGGGGCAACTAAACTAGCTATACTGGGGCAACTATGCTAGCTATACTGGGGCAACTAAACTAGCTATACTGGGGCAACTAAACTACCTACACTGGGGGCAAATAAACTAACTATACTGGGGCAACTATACTAGCTATACTGGGGGCAACTATACTAGCTATACTGGGGGCAACTATACTAGCTATACTGCGGGCAACTAAACTAGCTATACTGGGGGCAGCTATACTAGCTATACTGGGGGCAGCTATACTAGCTATACTGGGGGCAACTATACCGGCTATACTGGGGGCAACTATACCGGCTATACTGGGGGCAGCTATACTTGCTATACTGGGGGAAGCTATACTAGCTATACTGGGGGAAGCTATACTAGCTATACTGGGGGAAGCTATACTAGCTATACTGGGGGAAGCTATACTAGCTATACTGGGGGCAGCTATACTAGCTATACTGGGGGCAACTAAACTAGCTATACTGGGGGCAACTAAACTAGCTATACTGGGGAGCAGCTATACTGGGGGCAACTATACTAGCTATACTGGGGGCAACTATACTAACTTCATTGGGGGCAACTAGTTTCACTGGGGACAACTATACTAGCTTCACTGGGGGCAGCTATACTACTGCGGGAAACTACTAGCTATACTGGGGCAACAATACTAGCTAATACTTTAAATTACAGTTAGCTCCGCCCTCATCTGGTCATGACACGCCCATTTTTGCCGTGAAGCACGCCGCGGGTTGTGGCCACGCCCATTTTTTTAGGGGGGTGTCTTTTAATACCCAGCACCGGGTGCCAAATTCCCTAGGTACACCACTGGTCCCCAGTATATGTAGCCAGGCGTATATAGGTGTCCCCAGTATATGTAGCCAGGCGTATAGCTGTCCCCAGTATATGTAGCCAGGGGTATAGCTGTCCACAGTATATGTAGCAAGGGGTATAGCTTTCCCCAGTATATGTAGCCAGGTGTATAGCTGTCCCCTGTATATGTAGCCAGGTGTATAGCTGTCCCCAGTATATGTAGCCAGGTGTATAGCTGTCCCCAGTATATGTAGCCAGGTGTATAGCTGTCCGCAGTATATGTAGCCAGGTGTATAGCTGTCCCCAGTATATGTAGCCAGGTGTATAGCTGTCCCCTGTATATGTAGCTGTGAGAACGCGGAAAAGCCGCCGCGTGTGCTCAGAACAAGGCGGCTGATTCCGCGTCCAACGCAGCGCTTTGCACGCGTAGGCCTGCATCTACTTGTAGGGCTGAACGCGGAGAAACCGCTGCATGCTCTGATAGCAGTGTGGCTGGTTCCGCGTCCAGCGTGGCGGGTGCTATACAACACATGTCTGGTGTGGCTGGGACTGATAGTCCACACAGGTTCAGAAGGGCGCGCGCGCTGAGAGGCAGAACTTTTATGACAGCCAGAAGGGAGTCAGCTGACCAAGCCGGTCAGCTGACGGAATTACCAGTTCCCATTGGTCCAGCACTTAGGGGAGGCGCTGGAGAGCGCTTGACTATATATACTGGGTGCTGGTCATTCTCTGGTTGTCTGCCGTTGCCATCACTACGTGAAAGCACTCAGACCTTTTGTCAGTATCTGTGTTATTGAGATTCTGTTATACTTCAGACTAGTTCCAGGGTGTTGATGATCAAGGACCTCACACCCAAGTCTAGGAATCTGTATTACCATTCTGTTATACTTCAGACTAGTTCCAGGGTGTTAATGATCAAGGACCTCACACCCAAGACTAGGGAACTGTGTTACCATTCTGTTATATATCAGACTAGTTCCAGGGTGTTGATGATCACGGAGCTCACACCCAAGACTAGGCATTGTTTATTATCTGTTATGACTTTCTGCTTTCCTGACCACTCTTCTGATCACTGATTCGGTACCTCGCATATCTGATACTCTTTTGCCAAACTCTGCGTGCCTTAGGATTACCGAATCAGTCTCCTGTCTTTGTACTTTGTCCGTGTGTTGCCGACCTGGCTTGTCCGACCTCGAAAACTATCTTCTCAGTTAAGAGAGAGTTCACAGATCAGTCAGTGACATCCTGCTTTAGGTGTCACTCACGCTCTGGTCCTTCCTACCCCTAGCCTGGCTCCTCCCTGCGGGAGAGCCCCAGGTTACTGGAAGGTACTTGTTCTCCAGGACAGTATTGTCTACTGCCCTGATACCTGTTCCCCAGGTATTTTCCTCAAAGTATTACTGTTGCACCAAACACTCATATTACTCAGAGGTTAGTGATATATCTGATTATCGGTGATACTGCAGATCATCAATAATCTGGTATATATCTGCATTTTTGGTGATACTGCAGATCACCAATAATCAGATTCTCTCTGTGTTACACCGATCGTTACAGAACGGCAGACCCAACAAAAATGGATGCACTCACCAGCCGTCTGGGCACACTTACCACTTCGGTGGATAACATCAACCAAGTGCTGGGTAGCCACCAGACGTTAATAGATGCCCTGTCTGGATCCGTACAAACCCTCCAGACGGCTGTGGATGAAGTGCGATCTCCTCCTAGCACAGACATACGTATGCCTATACCCGAAAGATTTTCTGGTCACCAATCTGACTTCCGAAATTTTAGAAGTAGAGTGTTATCATACTTTGAGTTAAGACCTAAGTCTTCAGGCACTATGGCCCAAAGGGTTACATTTATCAAAACTTTGTTATCTGGCGATTCCCAGACCTGGGTGTACAGTCTTCCCATCGGTCACCCGGCCCTGGTCTCTGTAGAAGAATTTTTTAAAGCTATGGCTGTAATTTATGACGACCCAGACATTGCCTCGACTTCTGAGCGGAAGCTCAAACTTTTGCGTCAAGGCAAGGGTCCGGTTGAAGATTATGCTGCTGAATTTAGGAGATGGTCGGTATCGGCCAGGTGGGATACATTTGCCCTTTTAGATTGTTTTCTATCAGGGTTGTCAGACGAGGTCTCTGATCTTATGTTAAGTCAGCCTGAACCCAAATCCATCGATGAGGCCATTTCATCGGCCATCAGGATAGATCGCAGGCTGCGCTATCAGAAGCAGACCCGGGGTAAAAACCCTGTGAGAATGGTGTGTCCCATGCTGTGCCTCCAGTAACTCCACCTCCTCCCGCGTCACCTCCCCCTGAGCCAATGCAGATTGGTCGGTCTAAGTTGTCTCAGGTGGAGCGGAAACGCAGAATATCAGAGCAGCTCTGTCTGTATTGTGCAGAGGGGGGTCATAGAGTGCAGAATTGCCCTAAGAAATCGGGAAACGCTACTGCCTAGGTGTAGTTGGGGGTAATACCCTATTACAGTACAATTTTTACCCCTAGATGATAAACGTTTGCTTCTTCCTTGTACTATTTCGTGGGAAGATAGGTCTGAAGTCACTGAAGCCTTCATTGACTCAGGTTCAGCGGCTAACTTTATGGATTACGAGTTTGCTAAGAAATTGGGAATTCCGCTCACCCCGGTTAAACCACCGATTCGTTACTGCAGTGGATGACTCACCTCTGCAGGGTAACAGTCCCCTGTCGCAGACTCCAGAGGTGGGAATCACTATTGGGGTGTTGCATAGAGAAGATTTGCATTTTTTTGTGTTACGGATGACAACCTCCACAATCATCCTTGGCATGCCATGGTTACAACTTCACTCACCTCAGATTAATTGGGCTACTGGTCAGCTAACGAGCTGGTCTTTCCATTGCTTTCATCATTGTTTAGCGAAGGTAACCTTGGGTGAGACCAAGATTCATGTGGAGGGATTGCCAGATCAGTATTCTGAATTTGCGGACGTGTTTTGTCCTAAGTCAGCCGATAAACTTCCTCCACACCGCCCTTTCGATTGCCCTATCAATCTCCGGTCTGGTTGTATGCCCCCTAGAGGTCATCTCTACAATTTATCTGGGCCTGAAAAATTGGCCATGCAGGAATATATTCGTGAAAACTTAGCTAAAGGGTTCATTCGCCCTTCCCGGTCGCCTGCTGGAGCAGGTTTCTTTTTTGTAAAGAAAAAAGATGGAGGCCTTCGGCCGTGCATTGATTACCGGGGCCTGAATAAAATCACAGTAAAAAATCGCTATCCACTACCTTTGATAGACGATTTATTTACTCAGGTCACCAATGCTAAGATTTTTTCAAAGTTGGATTTGCGGGATGCATACAACCTGGTGCGAATCAGAAAGGGCGATGAGTGGAAGACGGCCTTTAACACACCCGATGGGCATTACGAGTACCTGGTGATGCCCTTCAGGTTGTGTAACGCCCCGGCCGTCTTTCAGGAACTCATTAATGAGGTGTTCAGAGAAGTTTTGGGCAAATTTGTCCTCGTATATCTGGATGAAATACTAATCTTCTCAGCTAATCTCTCAGAGCATAGGGATCATGTCAGGTTTGTGTTGCACAAGCCAAGACAAAACATGTTATATGCCAAATTGGAGAAATGCATTTTTGAGGTAACATCTGTCGCCTTTCTGGGGTACATAATTTCTACCTCAGGTCTTTCTATGGACCCTGCCAAAGTCTCTGCTGTTTTGGAGTGGCCTCAGCCAGTGGGACTGAAGGCTCTCCAGAGATTTTTAGGGTTCGCTAACTACTATAGAAGGTTCATAAAGGGGTACTCCACAGTCATCGCACCCCTCACCAGCCTCACCAAGAAAGGGGCAGATACTAACCACTGGTCCCCCGAGGCTCTGACTGCTTTCTCCACCCTGAAAGAATTGTTTTGTACTGCACCCATTTTGAGACACGTCGACATCTACTATCCCTTTATAGTAGAGGTAGATGCCTCAGAAGTCGGGTTAGGGGCTGTGCTGTCTCAGCGTTCTGGGTTGCAGGGAAGGTTACATCCGTGCGCCTATTTTTCCCGTAAATTTTCACCCGCAGAGAAAAACTACGATATAGGCAACAGGGAGCTCCTGGCCATTAAATTGGCCTTTGAAGAATGGCGTCATTGGCTAGAAGGAGCAGAACATACGATTACAGTTCACACTGATCACAAAAATGTGGAATACATCGAGGGGGCCAAGAGATTGAGTCCCCGACAGGCTCGGTGGTCACTGTTTTTCTCGAGATTCAGATTTATAATAACGTATACCCCGGGTAGTAAAAACATTAAAGCAGATGCTTTATCCAGATGTTTTTAACCAGAGACAGCACAGCCCTCAGACCAAGAGACTTTTCTCCCACAGAAAGTGGTGTTGGCAGTCACAGAGATCTGGAGGAACTGGACTGAAACTTTAAGTCCCTTCCAGCAGGATGTCCCTAAAGGGAAGCCTGAAGGGGTTATGTTTGTACCATTGCCATTTCGCCTCCAGATATTGCAGATGTTCCATTCCCACAAAAATGCTGGACATCCAGGTGCCACCAGAACACAGGACCTTGTTGCTAGGTGTGCACGGTGGCCTTTATTGGCAACTGACTGCAAGGAGTAAGTGAGAGAATGTGCAGTGTGTGCAAGAAGTAAACCCTCCCGTCAGGCACCTGTGGGAACATTGCAGCCTTTACCCACCCCGAGTGAACCATGGACCCACTTGTCCATGGATTTTGTGGGTGAACTCCCAAAGTCTGAGGGCATGTCGGTCATTTGGGTGGTAGTCGACAGATTCAGTAAAATGGCCCATTTCGTGCCCCTGAAAGGACTCCCCTCGGCCCAGGAGTTGGCCGATCTCTTCATCCTGCATATCTTCCGGCTGCATGGCATTCCGGAGAATATAGTGTCAGATCGGGGAGTCCAATTTGTTTCTAAATTTTGGAGGGCATTCTGTCATCAGTTGGGCATGGAACTGTCATTTTCGTCAGGCTACCAACCACAGACCAATGGTCAGACCGAGAGAATAAATCAATCTTTGGAACAGTTTCTAAGGCGTTATGTTGCGGTTGCACAAAATGATTGGGTCAAGTTCTTGCCGTTTGCAGAATTTGCACACAATAATTTGAAAAGCTCTTCTTCTGGATTCTCTCCATTCCAGGTGGTAACAGGAAGGTTGCCTAGGTTCTCCCCAATGCCAGTAGCTTCTACTCCGTTTCCAGCTTTGGAGGCTTGGCAAAAGTCATTTAAGAACATTTGGAGAATTGTGAAAAAGAATCTAGAGAAGGCTTTTCAGAGTCAGAAGCTGACAAGAAACGTTCCATAGAGTGGAAGTTCCGGCCAGGAGACTTGGTCTGGGTTTCCACTCGTCATTTGGCTTTGAAACAGCCTTCACCCAAGTTGGGACCCAGATTTGTGGGTCCTTTCCCAGTAACCAGGAAAATCAAAAATGTTACTTATGCCATTGACCTTCCAGCCAGCATGCGTGGTGTGAGATCATTCCATGTATCCCTGCTGAAGCCAGCAGTGCATATCGATTCCACTCCTCCTCCCCCTGTGATGGTGGATGACCAACCTGAGTATGAAGTGGAAAAGATTTTAGACTCACGGATTGTACAGAACTCAGTGCAGTATTTAGTTCACTGGAAGGGTTATGGCATTGAGGAAAGAACATGGGTACCTGATTGCCGCATGCATGCGGATGAATTAAAGAGGGAGTTCCACGCCCTACATCCTGAGAAACCAGGTAGGAGCTGTCCGGAGTCCACTCCTCGGGGGTGGGGGGTACTGTGAGAAAATGCGGAAAAGCCGCCGCGTGTGCTCAGAACAAGGCGGCTAATTCCGCGTCCAACGCGGCAGTTTGCACGCGTAGGCCTGCATCTACTTGTAGGGCTGAACGCGGAGAAACCACCGCATGCTCTGATAGCGGTGCGGCTGGTTCCGCGTCCAGCACAGCGGGTGCTATACAACACGTCTGGTGTGGCTGGGACTGATAGTCCACACAGGTTCAGAAGGACGTGCGCGCTGAGAGGCAGAACTTTTATGACAGCTAGAAGGGAGTCAGCTGACCAAGTCGGTCAGCTGACGGAATTACCAGTTCCCATTGGTCCAGCACTTAGGGGAGGCGCTGGAGAGCGCTTGACTATATATACTGGGTGCTGGTCATTCTCTGGTTGTCTGCCGTTGCGATCACTACGTGAAAGCACTCAGACCTTTTGTCAGTATCTGTGTTATTGAGATTCTGTTATACTTCAGACTAGTTCCAGGGTGTTGATGATCAAGGACCTCACACCCAAGTCTAGGAATCTGTATTACCATTCTGTTATACTTCAGACTAGTTCCAGGGTGTTGATGATCAAGGACCTCACACCCAAGACTAGGGAACTGTTACCATTCTGTTATATATCAGACTAGTTCCAGGGTGTTGATGATCACGGAGCTCACACCCAAGACTAGGCATTGTTTATTATCTGTTATGACTTTCTGCTTTCCTGACCACTCTTCTGATCACTGATTCGGTACCTCGCATATCTGATACTCTGTTGCCAAACTCTGCGTGCCTTAGGATTACCGAATCAGTCTCCTGTCTTTTTACTTTGTCTGTCCGTGTGTTGCCGACCTGGCTTGTCCGACCTCGAGAACTATCTTCTCAGTTAAGAGATAGTTCACAGATCAGTCAGTGACATCCTAAGACCCCCCTAGTGGTGCCTAACCCTAAGACCCCCCTGGTGGTGCCTAACCCTAAGACCCCGCTGGTGGTGCTTAACCCTAAGACCCCGCTGGTGGTGCCTAACCCTAAGACCCCCCTGGTGGTGCCTAACCCTAACCATCCCCTTGGTGGTGCCTAACCCTAACCATCCCCCTGGTGGTGCCTAACCCTAACCACTGCACACACACCCTTACACACATATAAACAATAATATATTTATTCCTTAAAATACTTCACTATAAATAACATTAATAGAATAATTTATATATTTGTAATAGAATAAATAGCCTTAAAATAATGTACACATTAATAATATTATAAATATAAAAAGGTGTGTGTGTGTGTGTGTGTATGTATGTATATATGTGTATATATACAGTGGCTTGCAAAAGTATTCGGCCCCCTTGAAGTTTTCCACATTTTGTCACATTACTGCCACAAACATGAATCAATTTTATTGGAATTCCACATGAAAGACCAATACAAAGTGGTGTGCACGTGAGAAGTGGAACAAAAATCATACATGATTCCAAAAATTTTTTTCAAATAAATAACTGATCTGAATGCAGTCAGTTGCCCATAAACATTTCCTGATGAGTGCTAATGACTAAATAGAGTGCACATGTGTGTAATCTAATGTCAGTACAAGTACAGCTGCTCTGTGACGGTCTCAGAGGTTGTCTGAGAATATTGGCAGCAACAACACCATGAAGTCTAAAGAACACACCAGACAGGTCAGGGATAAAGTTATTGAGAAATTTAAAGCAGGCTTAGGTTAAAAAAAGATTTCCAAAGCCTTGAACATCCCACAGAGCACTGTTCAAACGATCATTCAGAAATGGGAGTATGGCACAGCTGTAAACCTACCAAGACAAGGCCGTGCACCTAAACTCATAGGCCGAACAAGGAGAGCGCTGATCAGAAATACAGTCAAGAGGCCCATGGTGACTCTGGACGAACTGCAGAGATTTACAGCTCAGGTGGGGGAATCTGTCCATAGGACATCTATTAGTCGTGCACTGCACAAAATTGGCCTTTATGGAAGAGTGGCAAGAAGAAAGCCATTGTTAACAGAAAAGCATAAGAAGTCCTGTTTGCAGTTTGCCACAAGACATGTGGGGGACACAGCAAACATGTGGAAGAAGGTGCTCTGGTCAGATGAGATCAAAATGGAACTTTTTGGCCAAAATGCAAAACGCTATGTGTGGCGGAAAACTAACACTGCACATCACTCTGAACACACCATCCCCACTGTCAAATATGGTGGTGGCAGCATCATGCTCTGGGGGTGCTTCTCTTCAGCAGGGACAGGGAAGATGGTCAGAATTGATGGGAAGATGGATGGAGCCAAATACAGGGCAAGAAATCTTGGAAGAAAACCTTGTGGAGTATGCAAAAGACTTGAGACTGGGGCGGAGATTCACCTTCCAGCAGGACAACGACCCTAAACATAAAGCCAGGGCAACAATGGAATGGTTTAAAATAAACATATCCATGTGTTAGAATGGTCCAGCCAAAGTCCAGATCTAAATCCAATCGAGAATCGGTGGCAAGATCTGAAAACTGCTGTTCACAAACGCTGTCTATCTAATCTGACTGAGCTGGAGCTGTTTTGCAAAGAAGAATGGGCAACGATTTCAGTCTCTAGATGTGCAAAGCTGGTAGAGACATACCCTAAAAGACTGGCAGCTGTAATTGCAGCAAAAGGTGGTTCTACAAAGTAGTGACTCAGGGAGCTGAATAATTACGCACACCCCACTTTGCAGTTATTTATTTGTATTTAATGTTTGGAATCATGTATGATTTTATATATATATATATATATATATCCTTACAATCACGTACGCATTAGAATTCTTAAAATAGCGATAAATATCAAAAGCTATGTATTAGTAAGTTAATAAAACTATAATCAACGCATTATAAGTGTGAAGAACAAAGTTAATACCAAAAGCGTTGTATTTCTAATAGAACAAGGTTGAAAATGATATTTAAACATTATACGGATGAAAACGAATTTCAAATGACAAAATAAGTGTAAACGAAAATTTACTTGTTACAGTCCTTTAAGCGAAATTTAAAAATGGGAAAATAAGTAAAAGCTCCTATAAGCAAAACTTAAAAACGAAAAATAAGTATAACACAAAGTCAAAACGAACTTGTAAACGATATTTGTTATAAACCTTATTTTGTACATGAAAACTTTTAACACAATCCCTGCAACCGCTATTTGTAGGGCGCCCTTTTTTCCTGTCGGGCTCCCAATAGCCGATATTTTGCATTGCGGATTTGCGGTCTATGGCCGCGCCCTTTTTGTCCACTAGCCATGTGCACCCTTTTTTTACTGGCCCGGACTTCCATACCGCTGTGCCCATTGCTACCTCTTCTCTCTGCTTCCACCCCTCCTGCTGCTTGGCAACCCTGCCGGGGGGCTTTGGGGGGGGCTGACAGCTTGTCATCTGGGGCTTAAGCCTGGGTAAGCCCCAGTGTAGCGCTGCCACTCATTAGAGGGAGAGAACAAATGGGGAGGGTTTCTTGTGGGGGTGTTGGGAGGGGGTTTTATTTTGTGGTTTGTTGTGGCACTTTATACCATTCTCTGTAAAACGCTGAGACTACCACTCTTACTATGCATGTGCGCAGAAAGTTTTGTTTTATGATTTTTCTAAAAAAATTTAAGCAAAAAATAAAATCGGATCTGCCCTCCTACTCCTAAAAATGACAATTTTTTAGATATCTCATGGTTTTATTTTATGTATAAAAATTTGCAACATAGGTAAAAATCTATGCATACATGGCTAGATTTGGCCAGAAAGACTGTGTCATTGAGCAGAGAGCTACAATATACTGTATGTGCTAATGACTTTTTTATCTATCCCCTGCAGTCAGTGATGGTTACGTTATAGTATGACTGGAGAGATACTGTCACTTGCATACTTGAATGGTTAACTCTTTCAGGCAGAAAATAAAAAAGGAAATCATTCTAGTTATTTGTTTGATTGGCACTGTACATACACGTCTATAACTTCATATCACATGTCAATTAAGGTTCACTTTAATCCTGGAGCACATTAAAGTGAATGACTTTCATGTAAGGAGGAACTCCTCTGTATAGACTATGCCTTATTTATATACATAGTTAACTAGCTTGAAAGAAATGCAAATCCTACAAATATAAACTCAATTAGTGGTGAGATTTGCAACAACCTTACATAAAATGTAATCTATACAGATCAACATTTTTATGTTAGCCTTAAAGAGAACCCGAGGTGGGATTTAATTATGTTACTGGGGTACAGAGGCTGGTTGTACACACTAAGACCAGCCTCTGTTGCCCCATGGTGTGCCCCCATGTCCCCCCTGCGCGCCGCTATACCCCCGCAGTGCTGGCGACACGCAGCGTGTCGCCAGCACAATGTTTACCTATGCGCTGTCAGTCAGCGCCACTCCCCTGCCTCCTCCGCATCGGCACTACCCGCCCGCGTCACTTCCCTCCTATCAGCCTCTGTGCCCCAGTAACATAATTAAATCCCACCTCGGGTTCTCTTTAATCCTTTCCATTCTTTATTATGCCATTATTATCTTATGTTTAACTATTTATTGAGCACACCGGCCTCGGATGAAGCTAGATTAACACTCTATGAAACGGTCATAAAGCCATGCACCTCCTACTGTCCACAGCTGCCTCTTCTTCAGGGCCGATTCTAGACTTTTTGCTAGGGATGCTCGGATGTGCCTCATCCACGAATTCGGAAATCCGCGTGGTTGAAAAAAAAAATTCCGCATTCGGCCCCGCCACATGCGGATTTGCGGTCGCGTCCACGCAACCACGCGGATTTTTTTCCGTGAATGGCGTAATCACGCGTGGATTCACGCCCGGAGGCGGATTTTCTTTTAACGTTAATAACAAAGCCCCCATACATGCTACAGTCCCCCAAATAGCATGGATTATCGAGGTGATAAGGGGCAACATAACTTCAACATAAAAAATTCCCCCCAAATTTTTTTTTCTAGAGAAAATGGATTTTAAAGTGAAATCAACACTTTAAATGGGGCTATTAATTGGTAATAAGTTCAGTCAGTTCAGCAGCAGCAGCACCAGGGGCGTTTCTAGCCATTTTGTCACTCCAGGCAAGAAAACCTTTGGCGCCCCCCCCCCCCCCCCCTCTCATACACACACGTAGCGTCAACCCTTATTCCACAACACAATAACACACTGGTTGGGTGGCTGGCTGTGGGTCTATGATAAACAAACTGCACACCCTCAGCCAGTCGTCCATCCTCCATTCCTCCAGTCAGGACAGCAGCGCCACCTCCTCCTTTCTGCTGTGCAACTAGTAGAGATCAGCACACACTGCAGTACAGGTATAGAGTCACAGCTTATACTGTACATACTGGAGGTAGAAGAGATCAGCACACGCTGCAACTAGTTTACTATCAGCGCAGGCAAAGAGTAACAGCTTATACTGGAGGAAGCAGAGATCAGCACACACCGCATCTAGTTTACAATCAGTACAGGCACAGAGTAACAGCTTATACTGTACATACTGGAGATAACAGAGATCAGCACACACTGCAGCTAGTGTACTATCAATACAGGCACAGAGTAATGCTGGGTACACACAATGCGATTTCCTGCTCAATCGGCGGGATCGATCGATTATTTCTGACCTGTTCGATTGGGTTTTGATCGAAACAGCCGTCGATTTTGCATACTTAACATGAGTAAATTGATGGCTGCATCGATCAAGACCTGATCGAAGATGTCAGAAATAATCGATCGAGCAGGAAATCACATCATGTGTACCCAACAACTTATACTGCACATACTAAAGGCAGCAGAGATCAGGACACACTGCAGCTAGTAAAAGATGCCTCAGAGGAATTCCATTGCTCCCTGTCTGATTCTACAGCGCTCAGCCACTTTCCCAGCTGTGCACTTACAAACTAACTGTCTTCTAGCAGTCTGCAGTCCCTGAAAAAAATGACATGTTCAATAATTCCTAATTGTCAGCCTGAAGATGAGCAGTGGGCTTTGAAGATAGGTTGTAAGCAGGTTGGGAGCTGGAGGAGTTGAAATGTCAGTTATCACAAACCAGAGGTGGGATGTCTCTGGTGGGCAGGTGACTTGCAGGGGTCAGGCAGAGGTGTATACCTGAATCCTGGAATACAGAGGGAATCCCAGGGGGGAATGGTGGGAGAGAATTCCTTTGCAAAAAAGCTCAGCTCTGAGGACCTCTGATCCATTCCACCATCGGAATGTAACCAATTGCCATTTGCTGCTAAATGCCTTGCTCCTCTGATCTTAACCACAAAGCATGCTTTTGATATTCAGGTCATTCTGTCTCACACAGCCTCAGCCAATCCCCACCAGGGAGCCCCCTGGTTGTTTTTTTTGGGCAGCAAAGTATTCCAGCCTCCACCTGTGGATCGTTGCTGACTTATTTTCCTCCCCTTCTATTATAGAAATGTTGGACAACCAGGTAGAACTCACTGTATAGGCTGGCTTAAAAAATAAAACACAAAACAGACACACAAGGGGACAATATAGGCTTCCTCGGACCAGGCCTGGCTGCTGTCACCCCTGCTGCCTGGATTACTGTGAGATGATGATGATGATGATTACAGGCTCCCACACGGACACCAACAACCTAACTCTGATTCCCCCAGCCCCCACGCAAACACAGGCTACTGTCCTGACCACTCCGTTCTCCCATTGATTGATAGTGAACAGGAGTAGTGTTGGGCGAACAGTGTTCGCCACTGTTCGGGTTCTGCAGAACATCACCCTGTTCGGGTGATGTTCGAGTTCGGCCGAACACCTGACGGTGCTCGGCCAAACCGTTCGGCCATATGGCCGAACTAAGAGCGCATGGCCGAACGTTCCCCGAACGTTCGGCTAGCGCTGTGATTGGCCGAACGGGTCACGTGGTTCGGACCCGAACGCGCTCTGATTGGCCGAACTGTCACGTGGTTCGGGTAAATAAATACCCGAACCACGTCATATCTCCGCCATTTGTCTGTGGGTTTAGCTTTGGGTAGGCAGGCAGGGTAGTTCGCGCTCCAGCCACGCTAGCCAGGGTCCCCCCCAGTCATTGTGTGTCGCTGCTGGGAACAGTAGTACACCGCTCGTTCAGCCACACTATATAGCATTCTGTGTACTGTTCTGTGTCTGCTGGGAACAGTAGTACACCGCTCGTTCAGCCACACTATATAGCATTCTGTGTACTGTTCTGTGTCTGCTGGGAACAGTAGTACACCGCTCGTTCAGCCACACTATATAGCATTCTGTGTACTGTTCTGTGTCTGCTGGGAACAGTAGTACACCGCTCGTTCAGCCACACTATATAGCATTCTGTGTACTGTTCTGTGTCTGCTGGGAACAGTAGTACACCGCTCGTTCAGCCACACTATATAGCATTCTGTGTACTGTTCTGTGTCTGCTGGGAACAGTAGTACACCGCTCGTTCAGCCACACTATATAGCATTCTGTGTACTGTTCTGTGTCTGCTGGGAACAGTAGTACACCGCTCGTTCAGCCACACTATATAGCATTCTGTGTACTGTTCTGTGTCTGCTGGGAACAGTAGTACACCGCTCGTTCAGCCACACTATATAGCATTCTGTGTACTGTTCTGTGTCTGCTGGGAACAGTAGTACACCGCTCGTTCAGCCACACTATATAGCATTCTGTGTACTGTTCTGTGTCTGCTGGGAACAGTGGTACACCGCTCGTTCAGCCACACTATATAGCATTCTGTGTACTGTTCTGTGTCTGCTGGGAACAGTGGTACACCGCTCGTTCAGCCACACTATATAGCATTCTGTGTACTGTTCTGTGTCTGCTGGGAACAGTAGTACACCGCTCGTTCAGCCACACTATATAGCATTCTGTGTACTGTTCTGTGTCTGCTGGGAACAGTGGTACACCGCTCGTTCAGCCACACTATATAGCATTCTGTGTACTGTTCTGTGTCTGCTGGGAACAGTAGTACACCGCTCGTTCAGCCACACTATATAGCATTCTGTGTACTGTTCTGTGTCTGCTGGGAATAGTGGTACACCGCTCGTTCAGCCACACTATATAGCATTCTGTGTACTGTTCTGTGTCTGCTGGGAACAGTAGTACACCGCTCGTTCAGCCACACTATATAGCATTCTGTGTACTGTTCTGTGTCTGCTGGGAACAGTAGTACACCGCTCGTTCAGCCACACTATATAGCATTCTGTGTACTGTTCTGTGTCTGCTGGGAATAGTGGTACACCGCTCACCCGTCACTGTATAGCATTGTGCTCTGTGTCGCTGCTGGGAATAGTGGTACTGTATAGCATTTCTGTACTGCCACTGTACTGCTGCCAGTCAGCGTGTACTGTAAGGATAAGTGAAATGAGGAAGAAATCCGGTGAAAGAGGGAGGGGCAAGGGAAGAGGTGTTTCCCCTGACGGTTCACGTACAGGCCACAGGGGAGCACCCAAGAAAACCCACTCAATACCGCCCATGTTGTCCAGGACAACAACCCTCACAAATCCAAAAGAACAGGACCAGATAATTACTTGGATGACCTCTCAAGCGTCCAGCAGTGGGTTAAGCAGCACCAGCACATCACGCACGAGGTCCGAGTCCTCAGCCAGTTACAAGGAGCCAGTGGGCACAAAGCTGACACAACCGGCAGCGACACCACGCACACAACTGCCAGATAACCAGTCCTATGAATTACCTCAGGACACAATGGGGTATTCGCAGGAGCTATTCCCAGCCCAACAAACTTCCACCTTTCAAAGGTCAATGGAGGAACAGCCAGAAATGTTGTGCCTGGATTCACAACCGTTAACTGTGGGAAATGCACCGCGCACTGAAATACAAGGCGAGTCCGAAGAGGACTCGGAAACCCAAATCCCAGAGCAATTTGGGCAGGAGGGGTTGCAATTGCAGGAGGTCGGCCGACAAGATCTGGAAGACGACGTTGGAGTGTGCTGCGCAGAGGTTGTTGTGGGGAGCTCTACTCCACGGCGGTGGCCCACAATGACATATGACGAGTTTGAGGAGATGGAAGAGGAGGGTATGGACAATGTGGACAGAGACCCAGATTTTGTTTGTGAACGAGAACATCGCCGTCGTAGCAGCAGCACAGATGAGTCTGTTGAAGAACACACTGCTGCATGAGTTCGCCTTGTGCCACAAGGTAGGCGGCGCGCAATTTCAGGCACCACAAGCGTGGAAGTTCAAGTGAGAGGCAAAAGAGGCGCAAACAGAAATCGCCAGCAAGGCAGGTGCTCCAAAGTCTGGCCTTTCTTTGAAGACTGCACTGAGGATGTTACCATGGCGATTTGCAAGGTGTGCAAGACCCGCCTGAGCAGGGGGAAAAATATTAACAACCTCTCCACCACCAGCATGAGCCGTCACATGCTATCCAAACATCCCACTCTTTGGGCAAACGCGTCAGGACAGGGTACCAGAAACAACACTGCCTCCCTTGGGTTCACCAGACCCGCCTCAGCAGCAGCAGTAGCCCAGCCATTGCGTGGTTCACAACATTCACAAACATCAGACGACGCTGACACTGTCACTTTCCGGAGTAGTGCTCTTGAGGTCTCCCAGTGTTCATCAAACACAACAACCAACAGCCCTTCCGTGTGCAGCGCTACGGTTCAGTTGTCTGTGTCGGAGATGTTTGAGCGCAAGAGGAAATTGCCAGCAAATGACCCCCGGGCCGTGGCAGTAACAGCCAGCATAGCCAAGCTTCTGGCCTGCGAAATGCTGCCATATCGATTGGTGGAGACAAACAGCTTCAAGGGCATGATGTCAGTGGCCATCCCACGTTACGTGGTTCCCAGCCGCTACCACTTTGCACGCTCTGCAGTGCCTGAGTTGCATGAGCACGTGGTCAGCAAAATAACCCGAAGCTTGAAGAATGCCGTTGCCTGCAAGGTTCACCTCACCACTGACACCTGGACGAGTGCGTTCGGCCAGGGTCGATACATCTCCCTTACCGCGCACTGGGTGAACCTTGTGGAGCCTGGCAGCGATTCCTCACCTGCTACGGCACGGGTGTTGCCCACGCCACAAACAGCTGCACCGCCGTCCCTCCCACTGGATAACAGCAGCACCTACCTCTCTGACTCCTTCTCCTCCAACGCATCTCAAAGCTGTACCTCATCCGGAAACGCTAACCCAGCAGCAGTAGGATCGTGGAAGCAGTGCAGCACAGCTGTTGGCATGCGTCAGCAAGCGTTGCTGAAGCTAATCTGCCTTGGGGATAAGCAGCACACAGGGGAGGAAATTTGGAGGGGAATAAAGGAACAGACGGATTTGTGGCTGGCACCGCTGGACCTGAAACCGGGCATGGTTGTGTGTGATAATGGGAGTAATCTCATTCGCGCTTTAAGGTTGGCTAAGCTGACACACATCCCTTGCCTGGCGCACGTGATGAACCTAGTAGTTCAGCGGTTCCTGAGGACATACCCAGGCGTGCCCGATCTGCTGTTGAAGGTGCGTCGAGTGTCCAAACATTGTAGAAATTCCAGTACTGCTTCGGGGGCACTCGCCAAGATGCAGGAGCGCTTCAATCTCCCCCACCATCGCTTGCTGTGTGATGTCCCTACGCGCTGGAATTCTACGCTGCACATGCTAGCCCGCTTTTGCGAGCAGAAGAGTGCAGTGGTCCAGTACATGACGGCGCAGTACCGAGGCGCATCCGGCCAGCTGCCAAGCTTCTGTGGATCCGATTGGGCCAACATGTTGGACCTCTGCCAAGTCCTCCAAAATTTTGAGCAATCCACGTTGCTTGTGAGCAGTGACAACTCTTCAGTCAGCATTACCATACCACTGCTGTGTTTACTGAAGAGGTCGATGTTAAAAATCAAGGAAACAGCTGTCATGATGCAACTGGGGGAATCTGAAGGAGAAAACGATCAGCGTGATGGTACCAACATCAGGCCATCCGCCTCAGGGAACGCTGGCCCCAGCAGCTATGACGAAGAAGAGGAGGAGGAACAGCTGGAGTTGGAGCAGGAATTTCATGCCACCACTGACGAGGGCCAGAGCGGTGCACGTTGGACTTCCACAATTCAACGCGAATGGTCAGCAGAAGCAGACCAGGAGGAAGGTGACGACTATGATGCATCACAACAACTATCACAACGCTCACAAGAGGATGATGAGGATTCTGGTAGGACTCTGGCACACATGGCTCAATTCATGCTAGACTGCATTGAACGTGACCCACGCATTGTGCGCATTCTGGACAACACCAATTACTGGGTTTATACCCTTCTGGATCCACGGTACAAACACAATGTTCCAAAACTGCTTGAAGAAAGAGTCAGACAGGTCAAAATGGAAGAATACCAGCAGGCCCTTGTGGAGACTTTAGAGAGGAGATTGACATCCTCCCCCTCCTCTAGCCAGTTGTACGCAGACAGACTGACTTCCGCAAACCCAGGACGACCAGGAGGGCAGCAAACAACGCAAGCCGCAGCTAGTACCCAAAAGGGAATGGTATCGGCAGTGTCCTTGGAGTGGGAAAATTTTCTGACACCCATGCAGCCGCAGCCCACTGAACAGCAAGCGTGCAGATCCACCTCCAACACCGATCGCCTGGAGAAGATGGTCAAGGACTACATGTCAGATGGCGTAGCTGTGTCGAACCATCCATCTGCACCCTTCAACTATTGGGTATCGAAGCTAGACACCTGGCACGAACTGGCAATGTACGCAATAGAGGTGCTGGCTTGCCCGGCAGCCAGCGTTATGTCGGAACGCTGTTTCAGTGCTGCCGGAGGCATCGTCACAGATCGGCGTATCCGCCTCTCTACAGAAAATGCAGACCGTCTGACTCAAATTAAAATGAATCAATCCTGGATTGGAAATGACTACGCAACACTCCAGGACCCCAACCAAGTAACATGACCAATGAACATCTGGGATGGTGTTGCGTTTCCGGGCCCTGTTTATTGAACCTCTCATCTGTATTACATTTATGACTGCATGGCGGCAAAAAGCATTGCTGCTATATCCGCACGCTTTTTGTCCACATGCAAGGCCTGGGTTGTTGTGTCTCACAAAGCGTGGCCTTCTCCTCCTGCGCCTGCTCCTGTTCCATCACGTCTGCTGCTGCTGGGTTAGCGTTGCCGCGTGGTCCCTGTTTATTGAACCACTTATCTTTATTACATTTATGACTGCATGGCGGTACAAAGCATGCTATCCGCACGCTTCTTGCCCTCATGCAAGGCCTGGGTTGTTGTGTCTCACAAAGCGTGGCCTTCTCCTGCGCCTCCTCCTGTTCCATCACGTCTGCTGCTGCTGGGTTAGCGTTGCCGCGTGGTCCCTGTTTATTGAACCACTTATCTTTATTACATTTATGACTGCATGGCGGTACAAAGCCTGCTATCCGCACGCTTCTTGCCCTCATGCAAGGCCTGGGTTGTTGTGTCTCACAAAGCGTGGCCTTCTCCTCCTGCGCCTGCTCCTGTTCCATCACGTCTGCTGCTGCTGGGTTAGCGTTGCCGCGTGGTCCCTGTTTATTGAACCACTTATCTTTATTACATTTATGACTGCTTGGCGGTACAAAGCATGCTATCCGCACGCTTCTTGCCCTCATGCAAGGCCTGGGTTGTTGTGTCTCACAAAGCGTGGCCTTCTCCTCCTGCGCCTCCTCCTGTTCCATCACGTCTGCTGCTGCTGGGTTAGCGTTGCCGCGTGGTCCCTGTTTATTGAACCACTTATCTTTATTACATTTATGACTGCATGGCGGTACAAAGCCTGCTATCCGCACGCTTCTTGCCCTCATGCAAGGCCGGGGTTGTTGTGTCTCACAAAGCGTGGCCTTCTTCTCCTCCTGCGCCACCCTCCTCCTGTTCCATCACGTGTGCTGCTGCTGGGTTAGCGTTACCGGTCCCTTTTCCTGGAACCTCTTATATGTATTACATTTATGACTGCATGCCGACAAAAAACATGTTACCTGTGCAAAGAAAACAGACATTTCCCGCATTTAAAAGACAGTTTTCCCTTTGAAACTTTAAAATCGATTTTCTCAAAAACTATAAGCTCTTTTTGCTAATTTTTTTTTCCTCTTGTACCCACTCCCAAGGTGCACATACCCTGCAAATTTGGGGTATGTAGCATGTAAGGAGGCTTTACAAACCACAAAAGTTCGGGTCCCCATTGACTTCCATTATGTTCGGAGTTCGGGTCGAACACCCGAACATCGCGGCCATGTTCGGCCTGTTCGGCCCGAACCCGAACATCTAGATGTTCGCCCAACACTAAACAGGAGAAACAGGACTGTCTTGCTTACCCCTTGTCCAGACTCCTGGCGGGCAGCGGCTGGTCAGCTGGGGATCGTCATCTCTGCAGGGCTGCTTGACACACTGACAATTCCATCGTGGTGATAGCAGAGGGGGCAGGCAGGGGGGCAGCGCTCTTCTTCCTTTCAAATCAGTTTCTGCCTCCGACCTGCCACCATCCTCCATGTGCAACAGGGTGGGTGGGCTTCGGGCTCAGGCAGACTCCAGGCTCAGGCTGTCTCTGTAGTGCAGCCAGCAGTGGCGCCCAAAATCAAAATACCTGGTCACACTCAAACACGCTGCCTGCGTGCACGTGTGACAGGCGGGGGCGGAGTTAGAGGCGGCACCGCACTTAGTAAACAAACTAGTCATGCGGCTGCTCGCTCTGAGGAGGGGGTGGTCCGGTAGGCGGCACAGCTGCCTGTCTTAGAGGCGCAGCAGCTGCGGCCAGCAGCATGATTAAAAGAATTAAAAAAAAAAAACACGACTTGCCCCCTGCGTTGCGCTCTCCAACTCCCACAGCGCTATAGGCAAAAATTTAGAGTTGCCTGGTGACTCAGACGCCTTTGAGCAGCACAGTAGTAGTAGCACAGCGTCATAGTGCTGGCCAAAAAATTAAATGCACCCGGTGACCCGGGCAGTGTGAACGCAGAGTGTAGTAGCGACTGAGTCAGGAGGACAAAGCGGGCGGTCAGTTCAGCAGCAGCAGCACAGTAGTAGTAGCACAGCGTCATAGTGCTGGCCAAAAAATTAAATGCACCCGGTGACCCGGGCAGTGTGAACGCAGAGTGTAGTAGCGACTGAGTCAGGAGGACAAAGCGGGCGGTCAGTTCAGCAGCAGCAGCACAGTAGTAGTAGCACAGCGTCATAGTGCTGGCCAAAAAATTAAATGCACCCGGTGACCCGGGCAGTGTGAACGCAGAGTGTAGTAGCGAGTCTAGCGACTGAGTCAGGAGGACAAAGCGGGCGGTCAGTTCAGCAGCAGCACAGTAGTAGTAGCACAGCGTCATAGTGCTGGCCAAAAAATTAAATGCACCCGGTGACCCGGGCAGTGTGAACGCAGAGTGTAGTAGCGACTGAGTCAGGAGGACAAAGCGGGCGGTCAGTTCAGCAGCTCAGAAGGAGGACCATGGCAACTTACTGGTAGTAGTACCATAACACCAAAAAATTAACCAAGGTAGGCACTAGGCAGGTAGTAAATGTCTTTATAAAGGCAGGCATACTTAACAACAGCACATGCAGCAGCCACTTCATGTCCCCCTGTGTCCGACAATAGGGGCCAGGAACTCACCTTCCACCCAAGCCTGGTTGATTTTCAGGAAGGTGAGTTTGTCCACAGAGGCGTGGGAGAGCCGAGAGCGCTTCTCTGTGACCACGCCACCGGCCGCACTAAAGCATCTCTCTGAGAGGACACTGGAAGGAGGGCAGGATAGGAGTTCCAGGGCGTACTGGGAAAGCTCGCTCCAGATGTCCAGTCTCTTGACCCAGTACTCCAAGGGGTCCACGGGGCTGTCGGTGTCATTGAGCCCGCTGGATGACCCCTTATAGTCAGACACCATGGTGGTCAGTCGTTGCTTGTGCTGGTTGGTGGTGGATGCTGTGGCGGGCACCTCTGTTCTGGGCTGCTGCACTGCATACAGGCTCTTGCTTAGGCTCTTCAGGTCTCCGGGGCGCCAGTTGCTGCTGCTGCTGCTGCTGCTGGTGGTTGTTGTTGTGCTGCTAGTGGCAATGGCAGGCACCTCTTGCTGGCTTGGCAGAGCAGTTACAGTGGGGGTGGAAGGCTGGGGGAATGCTTCCAGTAGTCTGCGCACAAGGGCCTCCTTCAACTCCCTTGTGCGTTGCTCGGTGGTGGATGGCGTCATTAAGTCTCCCAGCTTCCCCTTCAGACGGGGATCAAGGCAGCCTCGGACTGACCCACCGAACTGCCGATGTAAAATTCGGTGGGCCTCCTTTAAGAGTTGTGACGTCACAGTCACATGACCAAGAGGGCCCCCTCTCCACTGGCGCAGGCCCCTTCTGTGCGTGTGCGCGTGTGCCGTGTGTATGGCAGCGGTGAGGCTGTCTCCCGTGCTGGGCCAGAGCTGAAAGTACTTTTTTTTTTATTAATCCCCCGTGTGAGGCTGTCTACCGTGCTGGTGGCCACTAAAATGTTCATATTTGCAGCCCCGCCCCCGCTCCTTCTCCCTCATGCTTCAGCTGCTAAACACACACCTCAGATCACGGCGAGCAGAAGCCAGTCCAGCGCATAGCAACCGCGCGGTGGACTTTAAATGCTGGACGTGACCGATGACGTCACTTCCTGCATTTGAATTCCCCGCGCGGCTATGTGCCGGACTGGCTCCTGCTCGCCGTGATCTGAGCCTGAGGTGTGTGTTTAGCAGCTGAAGCATGGGGGAGAAGGAGGGGGGCTGCCTGCAAATATTAACATTTTAGTGGCCACCAGCACGGGAGACAGCCTCACACGGGGGATTAATAAAAAAAAGTACTTTCAGCTCTGGCCCTGGCTGGAGGCATGGTGACACGGGAGGCTCCTTGGCCGTCTGACATATCTCCTTCCTCTGGAGTTACTCTGTGTAAAGAAGCTCAGCTTGTAGCAAACATCCCAGCACAAGACAAGAGAGGAGTCACTATGCCTGGCTGACCAGTCTCTGGATAATGACACGGCTGCAGCTGCCTGCCTGGCTGGCTTTTGGGATAGAGTGTATGGAAAGCATAGCTCTGTCCAGGGGTTTGGAAAATAGCCGGGCAGAGCGTAAGGGAGACAAGTTCACAGGAGTTGTACTCTGTGATTTATTCACTGCAGATCTTATCAGCACCTGCAGCGAGAAGGAACTTTCTAACAGCAGAGACACAGAGCTTCTGCATGGCGATGTCTGGCTGACAGTGCACTGCAGTCTGCTCCTCACAGTCCTCCTCAGTTCCACACCTGGAAGGAAGGTGGATTACTCTCCAAGAAAGTGAAAGGTGTCTACCTGAATGCAGATTTTTATGAACTCCTCGCTTTGATTACCCTTTGGCAAGCATAATGTTGCTACAGCACGCTATCACTTTAGCTTTTACCCTGCTCCAAGGATTCCCATATATCTCAGGTGAGAGGCAGTGACCATGTGATGTGCTGCTGACATTGCTTGTGTCTCTGAAAAGGTGTGGATTGCCTAGGTGCTTCTGTGTGATTGGCTAGTGTACATGACATGCACCAGCTGCTAATGTACCTTCTCAGACCAGCATGGTGTCATTTTGTCACTGTTTAGTGGATGTAATGCTGGGTACACATTGTTGCGATTTCCCGCTCGATTTGCAGGATTGATTGTATCTATTCGATTATTTCCATCATGTTCGATCGGATGCAGCTGTCGATTTTGCATATTAAGTGTGCAAAATCGACGGTTGTATCCATTGAAACCCGATCGAACATGTTGGAAATAATCGAATCGAGCGGGAAATCACAACGTGTGTAACCAGCATGCTTTACATCACATGAGGGAGCTTGGATGCACACCTGTCTATTAGCTCCTGACACTCTTCACATGATTTGATTGCATTTTGTGGAGATATCTGCCGCCAATCTGATTGCATTTTGTGGAGATATCTGCCGCCAATCTAATTGCATTTTGTGGAGATATCCGCCGCCAATTTGATTGCATTTTGTCGGAAAATCTGCTGCCATTTGACTACTTGATGAATTATCATGAGGCATGTAACTACTTGATTATTATATCTAAAATGTATCTGGTCAGACCTAATCTCTGTGAATAACATCTCTACTTATTTTATTTTTTTAAAGTCTGCCCATGACTCATCTTGACCACGCCGATGTTCCAGTGCATGGTAACAATCACTTATTTGTGTTGCGGCGCGCTGCGCGCGCCGCATGTGGACATATCCCTATTGGAGACTGTCCTCCGAAGTGCTCACAATCTATTCCCTACCATAAAATCATGCAAAATTTCTAGAGTACATGTGTATGTGAGCCCAAAATGGGCGGGGGGGGGTTGGGGGGGTGGGCCCCAGGCTGAAACTTCCTCGGTGGGCCCTTAGTGTCCCAGTCCGACCCTGCATCAAGGTAATCCAGATGTCCTCCCTTGAACGCATCTGGATCACCCGGGGGTCCCTGCGAAGGCAGCGCAACATGTGCACAGCCATGGGAAACAAGTGGGCCCTGCCAGCAAGATCTTCCTCGTCCTCGCCATTGTCCCATAACGCATGCCTGTTCTCTTCCTGTGCCATGTCGTTGTCCTCCTCAAACCGCCATCCACGTACAACGCCTGCTGCACTCTGCTCCTCCTCCTCCTCCTCATTCAGGTTAGGGACCTCCAACTCTTCCACTACCTGCTGTGAGCCCTCCTCTGAGCTGGACTGTGCTGCCATCTGCTCCTGTTCTTCCAACTGCCTCAGGGCTTCATCCCACGCTCAATTAAATTGTCCATTGCCTGCTCCAGTAGACAAACCAAGGGCACCCACTGGCACACAGAGGCCCGCTCCTCACTGACCATCTTGGTTGCCTCCAGGAAGGGACTCAGCACCAGGCATACTTGCTGCATCAGTGTCCACTGAGTGGCAGTAATCATGGGGACTTGCTGGTTGCTGGGGACACTTGGGTCTAGCATGTAGGCCCTAACAGCCAGCCTGTGCTGACACAGCCGCTCCAACATGGCCAGAGTCGAATTCCAGCGAACTGGCATGTCGATGATCAGCCGGTGTTGTGGCCTTCCATACTGCTGCTGTAAGGTGGACAAGAGTGCAGAGGCAGTGGCTGACAGGCGGAAAAAGCGTACCACCGCCCGGGCATCCTGCAGCAGCTCGCTCATCCCCTGGTAGGTGCGCAAGAAGCGCTGCACCACAAGATTGAGCACGTGGGCCAAGCAGGGGATGTGCTGGAGGTTTCCCTGCTACACTGCTGCCACCAGGTTGGCCCCGTTATCGGCTGCCACATACCCCACTTCCAGGCCTCTGGGGGTCAGCCACCTCCGCTCCTGCTTCCTGAGGGCGGCCAGGACGTTGGTGGCCGTAAGCCTCTCCTTCCCCAGGGTCACCAATTTTAAAAGGGCTTGGCAGTGCCGAGGCTTGGCGCTGCTGCTGCCGAGGCGGGCTTGCTTTCCGGGTGCTGAGGGAGTGTCGTGACAGGACCCTTCTGCATCCCCCCTGATCCCGCGTGGTGGCACCACTAGCTGGGCTAATGCGCTCTTGTCCTCCCTCCCTTCCATCAGTGTCACCCAGTGGGCCGTAAAGGACAGGTCGCGACCTGTCCCAAATCTGCTACTCCATGAGTCCATGGTCACGTGGACCCGCTTGCCCACAGAGTAGTCCAGGGAACGGGCCACGTTTTCCACCGCAAACTTGTGGAGTGCTGGGATCGTGCTCCTGCTGAAATAGTGGCGACTGGGGACTTGCCACTCGGGGATGCCAAATTGGAGCAGCGTCCGCATGGCGCTCCCCTCCTGCACCAGGGAGTAGGGAAGCAGCTGTGATGCCATGGCCCGGGCCAGCAAGCCATTTAGTTTGCGGATCCGCCTGTGGCTTGGAGGCAGAGGCTTGGTCAGACCCTGAAAGGTGTCGCTCAGCAGGGTCTGACGACGCTGGGATGCAGGGGAGACAGAGGAGAGAGACGAACACTGGCTGCCAACCTCAATGTCTGTGTCCTGAGCAGCCGAGGTGGAAGAGCGCTTGCGTGCTACTACTGCTGCTGCTGTGGGGGATTCACGACCCTGAGGGAGGGAGGATGCTGCTGCGCTGGTGGGCCTTCTGCTCTCAGGAACCCCTGCCAGCAGTGCCTGCATCCTCTTAAAGTCCGCATACTCGCGGCAGTGGCGGCTTCTCAGGTGGCCCTGGAGGGATGAGGTACCCATCTTGCTCAGACTTTTCCCACGGCTCAATCTTTTGCTGCATAACCTGCACACCGCATACCTTTTGTCATCAGTACATTCCTCAAAGCAATCCCACACTGGTGACTTTAATTTACTGCGGCCCCCACTAGCAGAGGGTGCAGAGGAGCAATGTGTGGTAGTAGTTGCCGGGGGTTGCATGGTGGTGGTGCCGGCGGAAGCAGTGTCCTGTCTACTTCCTCCACGCCCACTGCTGCCGATGCCCCTGCCCCTGCCTGACATATGGCGATATCCTTGCCTAGGCCGAGGTGACTCGTCATCCTGCTCTGCCTCTGACCATTCTTCCACGGACTCAGCAGGCTGCACATAGTTAGGGTCCACAACGTCGTCATCATCAGCAGCATCATCATAATCCAGCTCTTCCTCTGACTCCCCCGCCTCCTCTTCTGTCCCTACATCCCCAGAAGAGGAGGATGTAGGGACATCACCAGAACTCAACAACGCTTGTGATTGTGGCCCGATCTCAATCTCTGCCACATCAGTCCCCAGTAAGTCCTGAGCTTCTTGCATCAGCAGGTTCCCAGATGCCGGACTGAGGGACAGAACGCTGTCATCCTGGGAGGGCTGCTGACCAGTGGGTGCTGGGGTGGATGTCACAACAAGCGTGGGATGTTGGCTGCTGCTGCTACTGCTTGGAGTGGTGCTCACAGTAGAGGTCTGGGAGGAAGTCATGATGTCCATGAGTACGTCAGGTTCCATTTGCTCAACCACCACACGGGGACCAGAAACTTTAAAATATTTGGACAATGGCGTCCGCTGACTCGGCCCAGGCTTTGCTGCCCCCCTTTCTGCTGCATCACGACCACGTACAGCTGGGCGTCCTCTCCCTGGACGTGGAGCAGTCCCAGAAGTGGCTGAGGCAATTGAACTCCCTTTCCTCTCACCCCGCGAAACCCTGCCAGACATGTTGCTAGTAATGAATCACTGGATGCAGTGGGCACAGTACAAGGTCACTGAAGGATGCAGTGGGCACAGTACAAGGTCACTGAAGGATGCAGTGGGCACAGCAGTGGGCACTGGATATACAACTAGGTCACTGAAGGATGCAGTGGCCACAGTACAAGGTCACTGAAGGATGCAGTGGGCACTGGATATACAACTAGGTCTCTGAAGGATGCAGTGGCCACAGTACAAGGTCACTGAAGGATGCAGTGGGCACAGCAGTGGGCACTGGATATACAACTAGGTCACTGAAGGATGCAGTGGGCACAGTACAAGGTCACTGAAGGATGCAGTGGGCACAGTACAAGGTCACTGAAGGATGCAGTGGGCACAGCAGTGGCCACTGGATATACAACTAGGTCACTGAAGGATGCAGTGGCCACAGTACAAGGTCACTGAAGGATGCAGTGGGCACAGCAGTGGGCACTGGATATACAACTAGGTCACTGAAGGATGCAGTGGCCACAGTACAAGGTCACTGAAGGATGCAGTGGGCACAGCAGTGGGCACTGGATATACAACTAGGTCACTGAAGGATGCAGTGGCCACAGTACAAGGTCACTAAAGGATGCACTGGGAACAGCAGTGGGCACTGGATATACAACTAGGTCACTGAAGGATGCAGTGGCCACAGTACAGGGTCACTGAAGGATGCACTGGGCACAGCAGTGGGCACTGGATATACAACTAGGTCACTGAAGGATGCAGTGGGCACAGTACAAGGTCACTGAAGGATGCAGTGGGCACAGCAGTAGCCACTGGATATACAACTAGGTCACTGAAGGATGCAGTGGCCACAGTACAAGGTCACTGAAGGATGCAGTGGGCACAGCAGTGGGCACTGGATATACAACTAGGTCACTGAAGGATGCAGTGGGCACACAAGGATGTCACACTGTGTAATGAGATGCTCATATGCCAGCGAGCGAGTGAGCAGTGGGCACTGGCCTGGGCGCGGCACAAGGTCACTGACAGAATGAATGAACAGCGCTGGCAGAGAGTGGCGGCGCCGGCGGTGTGACTGGCTGCCTGCAAATAGTACAAGTGTATAACTGTCACTGGAATATACAAGTGAACACTGCAGCTGCACTAACCTGCCTGCCTGCACTCTACACACAGATAATCCCCACTCCCACTACATTGCAGCACTGAACCTGCCTGCACAGCACTACACACAGTTAAATAATCACTAGACTCCCACACTCCCACTACACTACACTGACTACAACTAACTACAGCAATCACTCACTGACTAGCTAACTGTGTACAGTATAAGAGCAGTGTTAGCAAAAAAAAACGCTTTGTTTTTAACACAATAAATGCACTTGCTCAAACAACAATGGCCTGGAGATAATCCTCTCAGCACCACAGTCTAGCAAGGACAGAGCTTTTCCATCATGGCCGCCGCTTTATATTCAGGAGGGGAGGGCATAGCTCCCCTCCTGTGATTGGTTGCTAGGGCCTGGCTGGGGCACTCTGATTGGCCTGCAATGTGTCACTTCCGCATAGTTTGACGCATTTCCGCAAACCACGACTTCAGCACCGGGTTTCACGAGCGTGAATGCGGATTTCTGTCCGCATTCACGCGAAGCCGAAGCAGATTTTCGTGGTTGAAAATCTATTCACGGATTTTCGTGTCCGAGGCGGAATGCGTCAAAATGGTCGTGAATCCACGCGTAAGCGTGATCACGACCTGGCGGTGAGCACCACTGCTTTTTGCCGCCTGAGGCAAAGTTGTGAAGATGCCGCCCGTCCCCTCACCATAGGTAGTATAATTGCCCCAGTATAGGTAGCCTGGAGGTGGTAGCAGGTAGGAAGGGGGACAGCGGTGGGGAGGGAGGTTAGACCCCCCACACACATATCCACTGTACAGTACAGTGGGCGGCATTGCAGGCAATGACAAGAGGTGGTACACGGAAGTAGGCGAGTCTGCCGCTGACTGCCTACTTATACACTGCGGTAATAGCTGGAGGGGGGAGAGCAGACGGGGGACCCATGTGAGGGGGGGGTCTGACCTCTTTCCCCACCGATATTTCTGCTGCCCCCCTTTCTTCCTGCTACCCCCTCCAGCTCGAGCTTCTCTCGGAAGCTTCACTTTTTCTGGCTCTAGCGTCCCCATGCGTCCCTCTAAGCGTACATGTTACGCTTAGAGTGACGTCATGTTAACAAACTCATGGCTGCCTCCTTGTGGCCAAAAAGTAAAACTACAACTAAATGTAAAAAAATTTAAATCAACACATATGTACAGAAAAAAATTACTGTTTACATCCCACCCTCCCAAAAATACCCATATAAAATATTTAATATAAATAAAATTACAATAAAAAAACATGTAAATATTTACCTAAGGGTCTAAACTTTTTAAATATCAATGTAAAGATGAAATATTTCTATTTTTTTATTTAACTTGTAAATAGTGATGGATGCAAAACGGAAAAAATGCACCTTTATTTCCAAATTAAATATTGTCGCCAAACATTGTGATAGGGACAAAATTTAAATGGTGTAATAACCAGGACAAATGGGCAAATACAATACGTGAGTTTTAATTATGGAGGCATGTATTATTTTAAAACTATAATGGCTGAAAACTGAGAAATCCGTTTTTATTCCTATTCTTCCTGTTAACCGGTTCAGCACCGCAGTCCGAAAATCTCATGCATCCGAGCAACGTTCACCTCCCATTCATTCGCCTATAACTTTATTGCTACTTATCATAATGAATTGATCTATATCTTGTTTTTTCCGCCACTAATTAGGATTTCTTTGGGTAGTACATTTTGCTAAGAATTATTTTTTTCTAAATCTATTTTAACAGGAAGATTAAGAAAGAAATGAAAAAAATTCATCATTTCTCAGTTTTTGCCCATTATAGTTTGAAATTAATATACGCTACCATAATTAAAACTCATGTATTTTATTTGCCCATCTGTCCCGGTTATTACACCATTTAAACGATGTCCCTATCACAATTTATGGTGCCGATATTTCATTTAGAAATAAAGGTGCATTTTTTCAATTTGCGTCCATCACGATTTATAAGCTTATAATTTTAAATAATATAAGAACATATTCTCTTGGCATGCATATTTAAAAAGTTCAGACCCTTGGGTAACTATTTATGTTGTGTTTTTTTTTTAATTGTATTTTTTATTTTTTTTATAAAAAAAAAGTGTATGTGGGTAATTTTTGGTGTGGGAGGGAAACTGCTAATTTTAAATGTAAAATAATAATTTTTTTTATTTAAAAATGTATGTTGGTGCAGTTTACTATTTGGCCACAAGATGGCCACAGTGAAAAAAGTCCTGGATGCGAACGATCTTGCATCCAGGAACTAAAATGCTGGGGAGAAGTTTCCTGGGGGCAGAAATGCCGCGCTCTCTGGAGAGAAAGCGTCGGTATTTCTGCGGGGAAGTTAGATTGGTAAATGGGAATTATATTTCCATTCACTGATCGGGGGGCTAGCGGCGGACAGCGGGAGCGCGCGGGGGTGCGCCCGATCGCGCGCACCAGCCGGCGGCAGCAGCAGTGCCCATCTGGACGAGGAAGCTCGTCCAGATAAGCCGAACTGGTTAAAATGCTTTTACAGTAAAGTGGCTCTTAGCAAAATGTACCACCCAAAGAAAGCCTAATTGGTGGCGGAAAAAACAAGATATAGATCAGTTCATTGTGATAAGTAATGATAAAGTTATAGGCTAATGAATGGGAGGTGAACATTGCTTGGATGCATAAAGTGAAAACGACTGAAGGCTGAAGTGGTTAACCTAATTGGTAGGGAATCAAGCTTGGGCATGACCCTCTTAGCTTACTTAGTTCCCTGATGTTCTGAATAGGTGGTGACATTTTGGAGTTCCTAATACCCTTCATATTGAGTTAATTAACCTTTACTTCTAGAGCTATAAGTAATTTCTACATGCAGTTAAACCAGGAGGAAAGTTCTGATTATCCAGTTTATCTTCATTAGATACATTGCCAGTTTGCTTTGCTTTAAGTAGCAGCCCCAGGACCACGTAACGCAGATTGGCGTCGACTCGGGTCCGGGGGGAGGGGATTGCAGGCGATTGGCATTGGGCTCCGCCCACATGTGACGTCAACCCGCCGGCCAATCTGCAGCGCCGGCGGGTTGCAACTTTTAAAAATGTCCAATAGAAAGAGTATAATACGCTTTGTTAGGTAAACAAAGCGTATTATACAAGCTGCCTCCTCCATGGTGGTCACAGCGCTCGATCGACCACCAGAGAGGAAGGAAGCACTGTGAGTGACACCACACAAACACTGATCCTGCCCCCCCTGCACACTGATCGCCCACAGCACCCATCAGACCCCCCCCCCCTGCCCACCCCCTGACAGCACTGTTTGCACCCAATCACCCCCCTAATCACCTATCAATCACCCGCTGTCACTATCTGTCAACGCTATCTGTTAGATCAGGTCCTAAACTGCCCCCTGGGGGCGCCTGATCACCCCCCCCCCACACACACCTTCAGATCCTCCCCAGACCCCCCCCCCCCCCCCCCGTGTACTGTATACAGCTATTCTCCCCTGTAATCACCCGTCGATCACCCCCTGTCATCACCTGTCACTGCCACCCATCAGATTAGACTCTAACCTGCCCCTTACGGGAATCTGATCACCCACCCACACGCTCAGATCGCCCACAGACCCACCCTCAGAACACCTCCCAAGTGCATTGTTTACATCTGTTCTCTCCTCTAAACACCTACTGATCACCCATCAATCACCCATCAATCACCCCCTGTCACTACCTGTCACTGCTACCCATCAGATCAGTCCCTAATCTGCCCCTTTGGGGCACCCAATCACCCACCCACCTCCTCAGATTGCCCTGAGACCCCCTCTGATCAACTTGCCAGTGCAGCATATATTCTGCCCTGTAATTACCCTCTGATCACCTATCAATCACCCCGTCACCCCCTGTCACTGCCACCCATCAGATTAGACCCTAATCTGCCCCTTGCGGGCACCCAATCACCCACCCGAACCCTCAGATTGCCCACAGACCCCCCCCCCCGGCCAGTGCATTGCTTGCGTATATTCTCCCCTGTAATTACCTACTGATCACCTATCAATCACCCCATCACCACCTGTCACTGCGTGCTCCTGATCACCCTCCCCCCTGCCCTTAGATCTCCCTCTGATCACTCCACCCACCCAGCTTTCCTCCTGGTGCAGCAGCAACAACTTGGAACTAAATGCTCTCAAAACCATGAAGATGATAATAGACTTTAGGAGATCTCTCCCCCCCCCCCCCCAGCAACTCCCCTTAACCATAAATGGATCCACAATAACCCAGGTAGAGTCATTCAAGTTTCTTCGGTCCACTATCTCACACAACCTAAAATGGGACAACAACACTGCCACTATTGTCAAGAAAGCGCAACAGAGGATGTACCATCTACGGCAGCTGAAAAAGTTTGGCCTACCTCAAAATTTAATGGTGCAGTTCTACACTGCAATTATCGAATCCACCATAACATCATCTATGACTGTATGGTTCGGCTCCTGCTCAGCATAAGAAAAGGTGAGGCTGCAGCGCATCATCCGAACAGCGGAAAGGATAATTGGCTGTAGCTTACCTTCCCTGCAGGATCTTTATGCTAGCAGGTGCAGAAAGAGAGCAACCAAAATTGCCTCTGACCCCTCTCACCCAGCTCACTCCATCTTCCAGCGCGTGCCTTCAGGAGTAAGATTCCGGTCAATCGCTACCAAAACCTTTAGACACAGGAACAGCTTTTTTCCTCAAGCGGTAGCCATACTTAATGCTGAACCACGTTAGAGCTGCCAGGACTTGATAGTAATCAGCACAGAACTGTAAATGAACCATTCTCACATTGCTTACTGCCACTATACTTGCATAATTGTCCTTGACTTGTAATATACACACTGTCTGTCCTTGTATTGTTTTTGTTTGCGTTTGTTAAGCAACTGCCAAGACAAATTCCTTGTAGGTGCAAACTTACTTGACGAAATAAAATTGATTCTGATTTGATTCTGATTCTGAAACGGCTGTTAGACCTGGTGCCTGATTTTTGGTGTCTGTCACTGGATGGGATGAAATAAATTAGCAATTAGATCACCCTCCTGCCATTGTGTACATCTAATCTACTGTCTGTAACGCTTGATTGTGCTTTGATTGGCTCCAATTGTCTCAATTGCCCTGTGACTGACTTAGATTGTCCCGTGATTGGTTTTTGATTGTCCCTCGATTGTTTTTTTGATTGTCCTGTGATTGGCTTCGATTGTCCTGTGATTGGCTTCGATTGTCCTGTGATTGGGTTCGATTGTCCTGTGATTGGCTTCGATTGTCCCGTCCCGTGATTGGCTTCGATTGTCCCGTGATTGGCATCGATTGTCCCGTTATTGGTTTTGATTGTCCCGTGATTGGCTTCGATTGTCCCGTGATTGGCTTTGATTGTCCCGTGATTGGTTTCGATTGACCCGTGATTGGTTTTTGATTGTCCCGTGATTGGTTTTCGATTGTTTGATTGCGCTGAGTGCCCTCTAATCACTCTTATTGGCTCTAATTGTGTTGTAATTGCCTTTATTGCCCTCTGATTGTCTGTGATTGTTTCTGATTGCCGCCATTGCTGTCCGATTGCCCCCTGATCACAAGCCCTCTACCCCCCCCCCCCCCCCCCCCGGTCACTATCCTAGTGATCTAAAAACAGTGTTTTTAGTATCACTAGTGTTAACAGTTAGGCCAGTTAGCTAGGCCCCTGTGTTAGTGTCAGTTAGTGCTCAGCCCACCGCACCACAGTCACTAATTAGTCGCTGATTAGCGTCATCACTGTCGCTAATCAGCATTGGTACTATATAGTATCTGTAAGTGATCATTACTGATCGCACACAGATCTATATTGGGGTCACTAGGATCCACTAAAAATGCAGTGTTTGCCGATCAGGCCTGATGCTGATCAGGTCTGCACTTGCGTACAGCCGGCCCCACCGCAGTGACAGAATTTTTTTCTTCTGATCACTGCAAAAAACACTGTACAATAGCTGTGGCACTGTAAAGATCAGTTTTGATTTTTTTTTTTTTATAAAACTCAGTGACCACAGCTTTCTGCTCCACAAGTACTCCCTTTTGGTAGGTAGGTGCTCTTTTTCCTGGGTAGTCTCAGAGGAATACCCCCTAAATTTAGCAGCCCACCATGGCAAGAAAGGGGTATTCCGATGATGTGTACAGGTACATGGCCTAGTTGGATGAGGACAATTGGGACGTCTCATCCGACGAATCTTCTGGGTCAGAGTACGAACCTGTGGACAGCAGTGGCTCGCTGACCGATAGCGATAACGAGGTTGAGGTCCCGGCTAGAGCCAGGCGTACCACACCCCATGTCACTGGACCGCAGGTGGCGCAGGATCTGCCTCAAGGGCAGCAAAGTGGTGCCAGCGCTGGTCTGAGGTTTCATGGTGAGGCATACACCAGCAGCGCAGCATCTCCTGGACCTAGCACCAGTACTTCCGTAGACGTTGGTGAAGTGGTGAGCACCAGAATGGAAGTTGAAACTGGTTTGGTGGCACGTGCATTAAGACCCGAGTCACAGCCACCAAGAAAACGGGCCTGTACTACTCATGGTCTTCCAGAGGTGCTGGCAAATCCCAATTGGCAATCCCCTGGTTCCGCCGCACCCGTACTGCCCCCTTTCACCGCCCAGTCTGGAGTCCAGGTGGAGAGAGATAATCTAGGAACGGCCATAGACTTTTTTCATCTGTTCTTCACCGAGGATCTCTACGACTTAATTGTGGCTGAGACCAACCGTTATGCCACACAATACATCACCAACAACCCGGATAAGTACTATGCCCAGGCTTACCGGTGGAAAACACTCCAAGTTTCCGAACTTAAAACTTTTTTGGGCCTTCTCCTTAACATGGGTCTAGTCAAATTGAATGTATTGCGGTCTTATTGGTCTACGCGCCCAATATATCACCTGCCCATGTTCTCGGCTGTCATGTCCAGGACATGATTTGAGATGATCCTGCGCTTCCTGCACTTCAATGACAACACAACCTGTCATCGAAGTGACCACCCTGCTTATGCCCAGCTCCACAAAATTCGCCCCCTCATAGACCACGTCATCAAAATTTGCAGATGCTTATACCCCTGAACAGCACATCTGTGTAGACGAGTCCCTCATACATTTTACCAGGCGCCTTGGCATCAAACAGTACATCCCAAGCAAGCGCGCCCGGTATGGGGTGAAACTGTATAAGCTCTGTGAAAGGGCCACAGGCTATACTTATGGTTTTAGGGTCTATGAGGGAAAAGACTCAAAATTGGAGCCGGTCGGATGCCCTGACTACCTGGGGAGCAGTGGCAAGATTGTGTGGGACTTGGTGTCACCTTTGTTCCAGGAGGGGTACCATCTTTATGTGGACAACTTCTACACAAGTGTGGCCCTCTATCAACATTTAAAGATAGAAGGGATCCGCTGCTGTGGCACCGTGCGGCCTAGTCGCCGGGGCTTCCCCCAACGGCTCGTTAGTACCCGGCTTGCACGGGGGAGAGGGCTGCCTTGTGTACAGATGACCTGCTCACGGTGAAATGGAAGGACAAGTGGGACGTTAACCTTCTGTCCACCATTCACACAGACACGACAGTCCAAATTCAACGGGCAACTGAGGTCACTGAAAAACCCCTCGCCGTCCATGACTATAATGCTTACATGGGAGGGGTGGACTTCAATGACCAGATGTTAGGGCCCTATTTAGTTTCCCGCAAAACCAGACGCTGGTATAAAAAAGTGTCTGTTTATCTAATTCAATTGGGTATTTACAACAGCTTTGTTCTCTACAGTAAGGCTGGGAGAACTGGAGCGTTCCTTAAATTCCAGGAAGACATCGTTATGGTATTCCTGTATCAAGGAGGTGCCGTGGCCCGACCCCAAAATGCAGTTAGCCGGCTGCATGAAAGGCACTACGCCTTTCCCATTCTGAGTGCCCCAAATCAACGCACCCCAAGAAAATGTTGTCGTGTCTGCAGCAGGGCTGGAACAAGGAGTGACACCTCTGTTTACTGTCCCATGTGTCCTGACCAGCCTGGCCTATGCCTAGGGGAGTGTTGCCAGAGGTATCATGAGCAGATACACTTTTATAGAGTAGGGAACTCCAGACATAGCAGTAGGCACACAAGGGTCTCTGTGCTATTTCACACTGGCGTGATGCGTTAGGGAAAATTGCCTAGCGAAAGTCACACTTTGCAGTCCCCCCCCCCCCCTTACGCCGGAAGTGCTTGACTTAACGCTAGTGCATGCTTACGTTACTGCGTGGTTTCTGCGGCAATTTGGGTCGGCCCGAAAGTCATGTTAGTCTACGGCGACGCAGTTACTTACTAGGCCGAATGCGATTACTGTCGAATGCTACTCTAGCGGTATTCCCTGAAGGTCTGTTTTTGGCGAAGCGGTGCACGCGACCCACCGGATACGCCAATATGCAGTGTGAACCCAGACATCAGGTTTCCAGAGACCCTAATACACAGTAGGAATGCTCAGATGTACCAAAATTCGGTTCGGGTACATTCGAATTCGGGTCTGCATGACATTCAAATTCGCCTTCGACCACGAAATTCGGTTCGAGTTCATATTCGGTTCGAGGTTAAAATTCGTTAAAAGTTCGGGGGTGAATTCGGGGTTTTTTTGTGTGTTTTTTTTAAAATGAATTCAATTGAAATAGGTGTACTTAAAAAAACAAAACTGAAAACGTGACGTGTGGCACTGGCAGCAGGCAATGCATTGTGTGGACCCTGGCGGTGGGACCACTGACAGCAGCAGGATAAATACAACAGAAGCAGTAGGAGGAGGTGGAGTGACGTGTGGCACTGACAGCAGGCAATGCATAGTGTGGACCCTGGTGGTGGGACCACTGACAGCAGCAGGATAAATACAACAGCAGCAGGAGGAGGAGTGACGTGTGGCACTGACAGCAGGCAATGCACAGTGTGGACCCTGGTGGTGGGACCACTGACAGCAGCAGGATAAATACAACAGCAGCAGGAGGAGGAGTGACGTGTGGCACTGGCAGCAGGCAATGCATAGTGTGGACCCTGGCGGTGGGACCTCTGACAGCAGTAGGATAAATACAACAGCAGCAGCAGGAGGAGGTGGAGTGACGTGTGGCACTGACAGCAGGCAATGCATAGTGTGGACCCTGGCGGTGGGACCTCTGACAGCAGCAGGATAAATACAACAGCAGCAGTAGGAGGAGTGACGTGTGGCACTGACAGCAGGCAATGCATAGTGTGGACTCTGGTGGTGGGACCACTGACAGCAGCAGGATAAATACAACAGCAGCAGGAGGAGGTGGAGTGACGTGTGGCACTGACAGCAGGCAATGCATTGTGTGGACCCTGGCGGTGGGACCACTGACGGCAGCAGGATAAATACAACAGCAGCAGTAGGAGGAGGTGGAGTGACGTGTGGCACTGACAGCAGGCAATGCATAGTGTGGACCCTGGCGGTGAGACCACACTGACAGCAGCAGGATAAATACAACAGCAGCAGTAGGAGGAGGAGTGACATGTGGCACTGACAGCAGGCAATGCATAGTGTGGACCCTGGCGGTGGGACCTCTGACAGCAGCAGGATAAATACAACAGCAGCAGGAGGAGGTGGAGTGACGTGTGGCACTGGCAGCAGGCAATGCATAGTGTGGACCCTGGCGGTGGGACCTCTGACAGCAGTAGGATAAATACAACAGCAGCAGCAGGAGGAGGTGGAGTGACGTGTGGCACTGACAGCAGGCAATGCATAGTGTGGACCCTGGTGGTGGGACCACTGACAGCAGCAGGATAAATACAACAGCAGCAGGAGGAGGAGTGACGTGTGGCACTGACAGCAGGCAATGCATAGTGTGGACTCTGGCGGTGGGACCACTGACAGCAGCAGGATAAATACAACAGCAGCAGGAGGAGGTGGAGTGACGTGTGGCACTGACAGCAGGCAATGCATAGTGTGGACTCTGGCAGTGGGACCACTGACAGCAGCAGGATAAATACAACAGCAGCAGGAGGAGGTGGAGTGACGTTTGGCACTGGCAGCAGGCAATGCATAGTGTGGACCCTGGCGGTGGGACCTCTGACAGCAGTAGGATAAATACAACAGAAGCAGCAGGAGGAGGAGGTGGAGTGACGTGTGGCACTGACAGCAGGCAATGCATAGTTATTCTTTTTATTAAAAGACTGCAACATATATACAAAGAAAAAATTATAAAAATAACCAATAATAACAAAAAACATTAGGCTATCCGCCTTAAGTACCTTCGTACTTATAGTCTCTAATAAGTCCATACCTGTAAGAAACTGAAATCAAATTAACTTAAACATGCTTCCAAGCTTATACTTTAAACTACGGATTTTCAGCATAATCTTGCCACCTGGGCTTACTATACACTATATTACAATTCTTATATACACTTTATCTTCCAGCAAGGAAGACTAAGCAACCTTATACCACCTCATGCTTGCAAACCATTCCTCAATTTAGATCCTCTAACTACGTGAAGAGAAAGAAAAAGCTCACCAAAGGGGAGGTCTGGTCAAGTCATGGAGGCTTAATGTTCCGCCAAAGCAGACACCACTCCCCCCGACTCAACCTTCCCTCCTCAAGACCCCGAATTTTCCCAACCTCACCAATGATGCCATGCACCACCACCTGGACAGGGAGGACTTTCTGATGGATCGTAATTTGACACCGTGCATTCCAAGTGTAATACCGAATAACTAGACTAACTAAAAATAAAGTGTCCAAATTAAATGACCCCCGGTTATTGAATGCCCCATATGTCCACTCCGCATAACTAAGCCGCTCTAGGAAAGGAATACCTAAAGCCCTACCCACCTGTTTGTATACTTCTTTCTTAAAGGAACAGTCCACTAGGAAATGGTCCATGGTTTCCTCCACACCTCCACACGCCTCATGAGGACAACCACGATCCCTATCCCCAATGAACTTCAAATTTCCCCTAACAAAGAGTCTGCCATGGAAGGAAAGCCAAGCCAAGTCCCTGAATTTGTTAGGAATCCTAGGAGAACATAGCAAGCGCAAACCCTCCTCCATAATTGGGCTTGGGCAATCTCTCAGGGCCAATGGGTCCTTAAAGAAGGTCTCAATCACTCTCTCCTCCAGGGATTTCCTAGGGATTGAAGTGATCTCCTCCCTCGTCAGTTCCCACTGCCTTATTGCTTTCAGACATGGTACAACATAGGCCGGAAGATAGCCAGGACCAGCTCTCAGTCTTTTCACTAAACCACCACTTTCCCATTGCCTGAGAAAAGGCCTAAACCAGGACTGGAAAATACCCATCCATCCAGGCAGCTCCTCCGCATACATTTTACCAAGATTGTGTTTAATAAATAACAGAGAAAAGAAAACCACCGGGTTGACCATCCCTAAGCCACCCTTCTGTCTTGATTGATAGGTGACATTCCTCATAACGTGGTTCATCTTGTTTCCCCAAAGCATTTGGAAAAACAAGCTGTAGATTCTTGTGTGAAGAGACACTGGCAAAATACAGACAAAACTGACATACAACATAATTGGAATCAGATAGGTCTTGATTATGTCAATCCTTTCTCTGAAAGTCAATCGCCAACCTTTCCAGCGGATTACCTTAGCCTCGGCACACTCTAGTCTGTTTTCCCAATTTTGATGACCATAGTCACCCAGGCCAAATTCTATGCCAAGTATTTTAATCTTTTCCTTTGGTGCTGGAAAAGAGACCGGAAGCAAGAAGCTCTCATTTTCCTTGCCCATCCAGAAAGCCTCACACTTATCCCGATTGATCATTGAACCTGATGCCAACGAGTAACGGGCAACCTCCGCACAAACACCTTCCGCCTCCTCCTGTCCAGAGATTACCACAGTCACATCATCCGCATAGGCTACAACCTTGAGGAGGCACACCAGCAATGTCCGACGGCACCCCACACAAAGCTCCACCCTCAATCCTTCGTATGAAAGGATCAATGGCAAAAGCATAGCCCAGTATGAGTCTCAGCCGCAAGAGACCAGTAAGAGGGACCGTAATGCCAATCCCTCTTAACTTCATGTATGTCATCCAGCGTTTGCAACCTGGTCTCTTGCAAAAATAAAATGTCGGCATCAAATTGACCGAGAAAAAATATGGCTTCCCTACGAGCACTCACAGATCTCATACTAGCAACATTAATGGTTGCTAGTTTCAAAGGGGGGGAACCTCCATCAGAGTAAATGAGTTTGCTTAGCCTTCCTTAAACTGTACCAGAGGATACTTCCATATCCGCCGCCTCAACCTCATCATCACTATTTACAATATTCCCTTCTGACATATCAGATTGGTCAGACAATGCATTAAATTTATTTTCCACGGTAACCGATTTTTTCTTTTTAATCTCCTCCAACCTCTTCTTTACTTTTTTCTCTGCTTGGTGCAACCTCCTTTCCTTCCTCCTTTCTTTTGTAGATTTAACTTCTATAAAATCTCCTTCCTTCTCAACCCCTTTCTCTTTCACCTCCCCACTTTGTTTGCTCTTCCCCCTCCCCCCGACACTTTCTGATTTTGCTTCTTTTGGGGTTTGGCTGTTTTTCTTCCCCTTTTCCACACCTTCAACCTTTTTTGTTTTAGGAGTACTCTTCTCCTTATTTGTTCCAGAAGGAGCTTCCCCTTCATCTAGAGAAGCTCCTTCCTTACATATGGAAAAAATGTTTTTCCCATCACCTGGTGCTGCAATCTTAAAAACCGCATCTGTGCCCAAAGTACCTTCCGGTAATTTGGCAACCACCGGTATCAAGGAAGGGGGGGGGGGAGGAGGTGGAGGCATTGTCTTAAGTACCAAAGAAAAGATCGGCACTTCCACCTGGGGCTCCAAGGCGGCAGACTCTGGACATGACGGCCCACTACCAGCGACCTCCCCTTCTTCACGGTCTTCTTCTAAGATTTTTTCCATTTCCTTTTCCACCTCCTCGTCCACATTGGCCCATGCTTCAGGGCACTTTACATACGGGTGTCCCAATTTGAGACATATACTACACCGTATATCCTTGCAATCTTTCGCTAAGTGCCCCAAAGCATGGCAACGCGAACATTTCACCTCCTTGCAGGAAATGCTGTAATGGCTCCGAGAACCACATTTATAGCACGCACGGGGCTGTCCCTGATAGTAGGCCGTCACTCTGTCCTTTCCAATAAAGACAGACGTAGGGATGTGTTTAACCACGTTCCCCACTCTGTCCAATCTTACCATTAACTCCCAACCTCCCCCCCAGATCCCAAACTCATCCATCACCTTCTTTGGCTCATTTAATGGTTTCCCATAATTCCTGAGCCATACCATGAGATCATGCACAGGGATGGATTTATTCGGGACCACGATTGTCACCTTTTTGTCCAAAGACCGTCCAGACACAGACTGAGGAACCAACCAAGCCCACTCCTCACTTGTTTTCCAGTTTTTCTCATACTTCTCCCAGAATGTGTCCAGACCGGTCGGGGACAGAAAGCTGACATCGAAAAAGGAGGGGGGCTTTCAGGAGCCAAAATTGCATAAAAGTCCACCGCCTTGAAACCCATCTTCAACAGCAGCTGAATAAACGTTTTTCGTGTATACGTCATGCTATTTTCTCCTGGCTTGTAATTCACTCTCACAACATTTCTTCTATTTGCTGCTGACTGACCAACCACATCCTGCATAGTTTGCTTTAATACTTCATTGCTCACATTTTTCCTCACCATGCCTGCATATAACATGCTTTTCACACCATTCATAGAAACCTCATTCTGCTTACTTACAGACATGTTACCGCCAGGCTTGAGATTCCTCCCACCCTCCTTTTCTCCATGCACACTTTTTGGACCTACATTCTGTTTGCTTCCAGCCATTTTATCATCAGACTTAAAAAACCTCTCACTCTCCTTCTCCCCTTGCACATCTTTCACATTCCTTCCATCCCTCTTTTCCAGCCCCTCCTCCCTCCTTCTTTTTGCAGCCTGTGTACCCCTGGCTGATTTACCTCCATTGTTGTTTTCATTTCCTTGTGCTTTTGGAGCAGCATCCAGTGATGCTACTCCACTTCTCATGCCTCCACCTCCTTCCCCTTCCATATCGCCAGAGGGTTCAGCTGCAGCATCCATTTTGCTGACCCCCTGGGACTGATCTGGCATTGCAGGACGCACTTTCGCCGAACCGGAAGTGACGCTGACGTCACTTCCGGTTTCGCCGCCGCCTTCCGCCGCTACCAGGGCACTGGGGGAGCTCTTACCACCTTTGCCCACCTCCACAGATGCTCCCCCAGCCCCCCCAATGCCACGAAACTGTGCATTTTCACCGCCGCCGCTAAGCCCCGCCCCCACGCCGACTCCAGGCCCAGGGGCCATCTTTGGTGAGGGCAAACTTTGCCCAAAGAAACTGCCAGACAATACTGAAGGGGAACACACGGGAAGGACTGACAAGGTAGGGATTTAACACATTTGGGGTATTTACACTGGGGAACAGGTTTGGGGACACATTAGGAAAAGGGGAAGGGGATTGGGACAATGACAGATTCTGCTGCAAAAACGGATTACTCATATTATTAGCATAACTTTGATAGTGTAAATTAGGGTACATTCCATATTGTTGCAACTGTCCAGGAAATTGCTGTACATTTTGACCATACTGCGGAGAGAAGAAACTGTTAAAACTTTGCATATTGTTTACACCAGCAGTTTCTTGCATAACCTGCACCTGCATATTGCTGCATCCAGGCACTGCAGGTGAACCAGCTCCTTCTATTCTGCTTGCATTCTGCGCTGTATTTTGTTCCCGTACACCTCTCGGACTTTGCATACTCGCATCCAACTCTAATCCAGCTTTGTCACTTTCAAACCGCATTTGATTCTTCAATCCTTCAGCATACATTCCGCCATTTACTATTAATTCCTCCAACTTCCTTTTTTGCAATACAATCTGCTCCTGCAGCTTCAACAACTGCGGATTAGTTTTTAGAAAAGCCGGCTTCCATGACTGACCGTACTTGTTTATATGTTTCTTCAAGTCAAACTGTAATGAGTTCAATGTTTCTTGCACCAGTTTAACACTTTTGTGCCATTCCACCACATTACTCACAGTCTCATCAACCGTTGATCCACTGTCCATAGATTTATGAGCCTCCATCCTGGAGGACAGGGATGCCTTCTCCAGGCTCAGGCCCCCCAGAGCCGTCCAGCCCAGGGGAGCCCAAAACCTCCTCACGAAGTCCTACTCCCTCCTTAGGTGCTCTGCCTGGACAGGTTCCTGGATCCTGGGTATAGTTCAAGGGATTCCTCCCTAGAAGCTGTATCCGCTGGAGCTCAGCCGGAGAGATCCTCTCTCTTCGGCAGCCTCACTCACACTGACCTCCAAGGGGCAGGGCAATGCATAGTGTGGACCCTGGTGGTGGGACCACTGACCGCAGCAGGATAAATACAACAGCAGCAGGAGGAGGTGGAGTGACGTGTGGCACTGGCAGCAGGCAATGCATAGTGTGGACCCTGGCGGTGGGACCACACTGACAGCAGCAGGATAAATACAACAGCAGCAGTAGGAGGAGGAGTGACGTGTGGCACTGACAGCAGGCAATGCATAGTGTGGACTCTGGCGGTGGGACCACTGACAGCAGCAGGATAAATACAACAGCAGCAGGAGGAGGTGGAGTGATGTGTGGCACTGGCAGCAGGCAATGCATAGTGTGGACCCTGGCGGTGGGACCACTGACAGCAGCAGGATAAATACAACAGCAGCAGGAGGAGGTGGAGTGACGTGTGGCACTGACAGCAGGCAATGCATAGTGTGGACTCTGGCGGTGGGACCTCTGACAGCAGTAGGATAAATACAACAGCAGCAGTAGGAGGAGGTGGAGTGACGTGTGGCACTGACAGCAGGCAATGCATAGTGTGGACTCTGGCGGTGGGACCACTGACAGCAGCAGGATAAACACAACAGCAGCAGGAGGAGGTGGAGTGACGTGTAGCACTGACAGCAGGCAATGCATAGTGTGGACTCTGGCGGTGGGACCACTGACAGCAGCAGGATAAATACAACAGCAGCAGGAGGAGGAGTGACGTGTGGCACTGACAGCAGGCAATGCATAGTGTGGACTCTGGCGGTGGGACCACTGACAGCAGCAGGATAAATACAACAGCAGCAGGAGGAGGTGGAGTGACGTTTGGCACTGGCAGCAGGCAATGCATAGTGTGGACCCTGGCGGTGGGACCACACTGACAGCAGTAGGATAAATACAACAGCAGCAGTAGGAGGAGGTGGAGTGACGTGTGGCACTGACAGCAGGCAATGCATAGTGTGGACTCTGGCGGTGGGACCACTGACAGCAGCAGGATAAATACAATAGCAGCAGGAGGTGGAGTGATGTTTGGCACTGGCAGCAGGCAATGCATAGTGTGGACCCTGGTGGTGGGACCTCTGACAGCAGTAGGATAAATACAACAGCAGCAGCAGGAGGAGGTGGAGTGAGGTGTGGCACTGGCAGCAGGCAATGCATTGTGTGGACCCTGGCAGTGGGACCACTGACAGCAGCAGGATGAAAATGAGCGCAGTGTAATATGTTGCCGCTTTAGAAATACAATAAATACATAAATAAATTCATAGGTAAATCAATGCAGCAGGCCAGCAGGAGGAGGAGGAGTCCGGTAGAAATGCAATAAATAAATACATAAATAAATTCATAGGTAAATCAATGCAGCAGGCCTGCAGCAGCAGCAGGAGTCCAGTAGAAATACAATAAATTAATAAATACATAAATAAATTCATAGGTAAATCAATGCAGCAGGCCAGCAGCAGCAGCAGCAGGAGTCCGGTAGAAATACAATAAATAAATACATAAATAAATTCATAGGTAAATCAATGCAGCAGGCCAGCAGCAGCAGCAGGAGTCCGGTAGAAATACAATAAATAAATAAATACATAAATAAATTCATAGGTAAATCAATGCAGCAGGCCAGCAGCAGCAGGAGTCCGGTAGAAATACAATAAATAAATAAATACATAAATAAATTCATAGGTAAATCAATGCAGCAGGCCAGCAGCAGCAGCAGGAGTCCGGTAGAAATACAATAAATAAATACATAAATAAATTCATAGGTAAATCAATGCAGCAGGAGGAGGAGGAGTCCGGTAGAAATACAATAAATACATAAATAAATTCATAGGTAAATCAATGCAGCAGGCCAGCAGGAGGAGGAGGAGTTCGGTAGAAATACAATAAATCCATAAATACATAAATAAATTCATAGGTAAATCAATGCAGCAGGCCAGCAGGAGGAGGAGGAGTTCAGTAGAAATACAATAAATCCATAAATACATAAATAAATTCATAGGTAAATCAATGCAGCAGGCCAGCAGCAGCAGCAGGAGTCCGGTAGAAATAAAATAAATGAATAAATACATAAATAAATTCATAGGTAAATCAATGCAGCAGGCCAGCAGCAGCAGCAGGAGTCTGGTAGAAATACAATAAATAAATAAATACATAAATAATTTCATAGGTAAATCAATGCAGCAGGCCAGCAGCAGCAGCAGGAGTCCGGTAGAAATACAATAAATAAATACATAAATAAATTCATAGGTAAATCAATGCAGCAGGAGGAGGAGGAGTCCGGTAGAAATACAATAAATAAATACATAAATAAATTCATAGGTAAATCAATGCTGCAGGCCTGCAGCAGCAGCAGGAGTCCGGTAGAAATACAATAAATATATAAATAAATTTATAGGTAAATCAATGCAGCAGGCCTGCAGCAGCAGCAGGAGTCCGGTAGAAATACAATAAATACATCAATGCAGCAGGCCTGCAGCAGCAGCAGGAGTCCGGTAGAAATACAATAAATAAATAAAATACATAAATAAATTCATAGGTAAATCAATGCAGCAGGCCTGCAGCAGCAGCAGGAGTCCGGTAGAAATACAATAAATAAATACATAAATAAATTCATAGGTAAATCAATGCAGCAGGCAAGCAGGAGGAGGAGGAGTCCGGTAGAAATACAATAAATAAATAAATACATAAATAAATTCATAGGTAAATCAATGCAGCAGGCCTGCAGCAGCAGCAGGAGTCCGGTAGAAATACAATAAATAAATAAATAAATACATAAATAAATAAATTCATAGGTAAATCAATGCAGCAGGCCAGCAGGAGGAGGAGTCGTCGTCAGGTATGGCAGGCAATGTATTGTAATTCCCAGGCAGGCACCTCATGTCCTCCTTTCACCGACAACAGGTGCCAGGAACGTGCCTTCTATTTAGGCCTGGTTAATCTTCAAAAATGTCAGTCTAATTATATGGTAGAGAAAGAAAGCCCTTAAAAAAAATAGCACCTCCCACAGCAAAATTTGAAAAAGTATAACAAATCTTTATTCAACATTGGGTATATTAATAATCACAGTACTGATGATTCAATTAAGAATAAAACTATTTAAAAACCAAGCAAATATTCCAACATGATCCCTACTGCATATGAAACAATCACTCTAAATGCAATATATTGTATAATGACACCAGTGCAGTTTCTAGGTTAAATTTCTCCCAGGGCGAGTGTCAAAAAATGCGCCCCCCCCCCCAAATCCAAAGATGCTAAGTGAAATCCTGTCAGAAGGCTACTTGTAACCAACTCAACAATTTTTTTAGTTTTGTTATGCTTAACACAAGGTTTATTGTAAGCAAAGGAAAATCAGAAATTACAACACTGCGCTACAAGACGCAGGCAGGGTGGTATAGGAGAACTGCAGTATAAAGGTAGGCAATACACTTAGAAGAGTAGTCATAAAATAAAATTATCAATAATGTACAAAACAAAAACAAAAAAAAATGTCATGTTATCAGTCAATAACTAAAAACCAATCACTGCAGGTCTCAACTAGCACATGCAAGCAAATGTACAAAAAACAAGTAACATTTTAAACCACATTCAAAAGCATAGATGGCGGTGCTGATATGGAAGTATGCAGGGGATGCTTCCAAACCAACCAAACTTTGAAAAACCAATGATGCACACCTCTTACCTTATAAAGTGCTTTGTGATACAGGAGAATTGCATTAAAGGGAACCTAAACTGAGAGGGATATGGATGTTTCCTTTTAAACAATACCATTTGCCTGGCAGTCCTGCTGATCTCTTTGGCTGCAGTAGTGGCTGAATCACACACATGAAAACAGCATGCAGCTAATCCAGAGCACCTGATCTGCATATGCCTGTTCAGGGGCTGTGGCTAATCGTATTAGAGGCACAGGATCAGCAGGAGAGTCAGGCAACTGGTATTATTTCAAAAGGAAAAATCCATATCCTTTTCAGTTTAGATTTCCTTTAACCAACCACATACAGTCTTTCTCAGTCAGGACCAATAGCTGAATCCAGAATTTGGTATAGAGCTTTTGTGCCATATTTAGGGATACAAGGAGGAACATCTTAGTACTTTTGCTAGTGATGGTTTCTGGGATAATGTTTACAAGACAAATCATAGGATCTACTAAAATAGGACAGCCCATACGATCGTGCAAAAAAGGGCATTATTTGAGGCCACTATGTATTGTCCTCAGGACTGAGCCACATCATAAGGAAAATGTGCCTCTTTTGGAGCCACATTAAGGGCAAAGTTCTGAGTAGCCTTGGTATTTAGCGAAAACTACCGAAGTGGCAATGGGCTCTATGGAGGGTGTAAAGGCCAAGAAGTCCATCAGGCAAATGTTGTGAGACCTGGACCACAACAGAGGGGGCACTCTCCAACTCATCATCCAGCGGACCAACCACCTTCTCCACAAGTACATTTTGTAATGTAGACTCTGCAGGTAGCACCAGGCAGCATAATAACAGAAAATAATACTGAGATCAGTTTTTTTAGGGGAAAGACCAGTGAGGATACCGAGTATGACAGACTCTGAAATGACTGGTGGAATGGTTGAATATTGTGATGTAAGTGCGTTTGACAATAGCATATGGGCAAAGTGCATGGACCGAGAAAGAGCATATTCTAAGGCCAGGGCTGCAAACGGAATAATAGAGCCAATTTACTTCTGGGTTCTGGCATACTCAAATCCCACAAAAGGTGTGGATTTCAGAGGGTCACTGGTATCAAGTAGTCTTTGTGTCATTCCCCAGATTTGTAGAAATTACCTATATTACTATTTTAAATAACAAAAAACATGTCTTACTTTGACAAATAGGTTAACTATGATCAATCTACTAAAGAATAGTAGGAACATTCTACTAAATAAAAATAAACAGCTACAGAAAAACATCCATTACTGAATTTAACAACAAAATGCAGCAATTGTAACAGAACTGTAGTTGATTATTGGTGTATTCATGAAACTGTTCAACAGATCTGATAGAAAAGGTTTTATGAGAAATCCACCTTTCTAGACTTTGCAGCTGCAAAAGCATCTATAGCTGCTGAATAGTCCAGCTTTTCCGCTAGTTCACTTTCAATGGAAAGAATTGCAAGGGATGATAGCCTTTCATCCGTCATCGTGGTACGTAGATATGTTTTTATCAATTTAAGTTTGCTGAAGCTCCTTTCACTACTTGCAACTGTAATGGGAATAGTCAGCAGAATCCTCATTGCAATCCAGATATTTTTGAAAAGGTCATGTGACTGTGTGTAATTTATGAGTTCCAAAACTTCCAACGGTGTAATTGAAGACTGGGAGATCATTGGCTGAATATGCTTCAGCTCTTCAAACAACTCTTTTCCATCGATGTCACTCTGTTTCCCTTCAAGGTCTTCCCCTGCAGGCTGGGTTAAAATGTCTTCTAATGTCTTGCACATATTTAGAAGTTTTTCATTTTCTGGCAAACACATTATGTTGTACAGAAAGCCCCACAGTTCATTGTGGTTAGATAGCTGAGAGAAGCGTCTTTCCAGTGAAGCAGTCATGTTGTCAATCAGGGGATAGAAAACTGATATTTTGAAATGCTCTTCTGCATCCATAATAGGTGCATCTTGACTTTCATAGGCAAACAATCTTTTTTTCTTACTAGGCCTTTTTCTTGTCGTAAATTGTGCTTCAATGTCCAAGGCCAAGGCTATTTCTTTGGCAGCGATCTTTGCAGATTCGTATCCAGAATCCCGAAATTTCTTAACAAATGCAGTACAATTTTGCAACAAATTATTGCATCGAGTTATCTCCATGTCCCTGGACTGCATGGCTTTACTCACAATGTGTACCTGAAACAGTAGATCGTACCATATGATGAGAGTGACAATGAACCTGAAGTCTTCCATCATTGCAGAAAGTGATCTTGCTTCTTAGGCAAGAGTGGGGTCATCAAGATTTTGCTCTAAATCTAAGAGAGCCTCATGAATTTCGACATATTGGTATCGTACTGCTTTTAAGCTCTGAACTCTGCATTCCCAACGTGTAGCACACACTTTCTTCAGGGTGAGATGCTTGACATGATCGCTAATAATACACCACCGTTTAGAGGATGAGGCAAATAGAGTGTAAAGTCTCTGCAAAACACCAAATAGATTGATAGATTTAACAGATGACTTTGAAGCATCACCAGTAACTAAATTTAAACTATGACAACCGCATGGGTTAAAAAATGCCCGAGGATACTGCTCTAAAGTTCTAGACTGCACTCCTTTGTTCATGCCAACCATGTTGGCACCGTTGTCATATCCTTGTCCTCGGCAATTGTTCATATCCAGGTTGCATTTTGTCATTTCATCTAAAAGGAGGTTAGAAAGACCTTGACCAGATGTGTCACTAACAGGACGGTAGCCAATAAAGTGCTCCTTTATTGCAACTTGTTCAACATCAATGTCAACAAATCGTAAGGTGTACGATAATTGCTCTGTACGACTTGCATCCTGTGTGCAGTCTAACATCACAGAAAAGTACTTTGCTTTTTTGGCTTTTTCTAAAATAGAATTTTTCATCTGAGAGGCCATTAAGTTGATTATTTCGTTTTGGATTATATTTCCACAGTAATGTGAATGGACTTCTTTTGAGGTAACTCGTTTTAAGTGATCTCGCATTACTGGTTCAAACTTGCCGAGAAGCTGGATAAGCCCAAGAAAATGTCCATTATTTGGTGTATACAGTTTATTTGATGAGCCCCGAAAAGCTAAATTATTAGTTGCCAAATATACAGTTACTGCTATAATTCTTTCCAACACTTCTCTCCAGCGGTTACGTTCTTGTGAAATCTGAGCTTGCAAATCTTTATCAATGCCTGTATTTTTTTTAAGACAGTTCTCCGCATCAATCCACAACTGACGTGCTTTTATATGTGCAGTAGATAGTTCATGAGATGAAATGTACTCACTAAGATGTTGCCAGTTGTTACTGCCTTCAGTTCCAAATTTAGATTTTGGAGTAAGATCAAACAATTTGCAGCAAAAGCAGTAAACTCTGTCTGCGGAAACAGAGTACTGAAGCCATCGCCTAAGTACCTGCTCCTTGTTTGGTAGCACAACATAACCATGGAATGATGAAAAATGACGCTTGTCCTTGTCTCGGGGGTACACAAAATTTGAAGCAGGCAAAGGCTGCGGTCCCTGCAAAACAATGTGGTCTCTCATACGACTGTTCATTGATTTTGGCCATAAAGAAATATCTTTGTTGGGTAAATCGGTCTCCGTTTGTGGACTTTGTGGGAGTTCAGGTGCTTCTATAGTATCCCTAGCTTCCACAGTATTTTCAGGTTCTGTGTTTTCAGGTTCAGGTTGCTCAATTGCTGATAGAAATTCTGAGTCACTTATTTCAGGTTCAGGTGTAGAAAGCACACTACTAGATGTCTGCTGCACAAGTCCCGATGAAGTACCATGTTCTTGAAGTGACGAAGTGGGCTGACCTTCAGACTCTTTTGGTGCAATTTCAATAGAGACCTGCTGTTGATTTTGAATATCGGCTGGAGTTTCTTTCTGCAAGAACATAGCCATTAATTTAGCACCTTTCTCATTCTACTGAGCGCGCCCAAGCTGGGCTGCAGCTCTCTCAAGCTGCTCCACATCTTGTCTCAGAAATTTGACTATTTAAATACATTTGGGCATGGACAGGACCAAAAATACAGAGGAATCCTATGCATCACCTCTCTGGCAACAACTACAGCTCATCAGAAATTATGGATTACTTTGGATGGCTGAGATTCAAACTGGATTAAAATTGGACTTGGACTGAAAATGCCTAGCCTGCTAGGAGCTGACCTCAAACTTTGATATTCTTCAACTTTCTTCAACCCTCAGCTCCTGATCCTTCTGTAAGTAACGGAAATGGCAAAAAACACCTTGTGAGCTTTCTATGTTATGACTATCCTATTTCTACATTTATTCCAAACTTTTTAAATTGAAACAAGGAACTGTCTTAATTTGTTTTAATCTGGAGCATCTCCTTTTTTTTCTGAGAAGTACAGCTTGCAAAAGACTCCTTCCCTTTGATCTCAGCAGGGTGTCTATCAGCTGTCCAAATGCCACCATTAAAATACTCAGCTGAGATGCTTATCTATATTGCAACCTCTGTTCCCAAGAAACTCTTACAAATAGATTCTGCTTTGATTACCCCTCTAAAATCCTTTGGGATTCTCAAGAAAACAAGGCGGGGGAAGAGGGGAGGAGGTGCAGGCACCCATAAATCAAAGCCAAAGCAATCATCACATATCTATAAATCAGCTGTATCAGTAAAGGACCAAGATAACAGAGACAGCTTCCACACTCCTGATTACAACCCCCAGCCAGGAGCTAGGAACACAGACCTCAAAGTTAAGGGAAACAACATTAAAGCAGTACTCTGCAATGCCAGGTCCATAAACAACAAAACAGCAGTTATTCATGATCTAATAGAGGCTTCAGATCTAGCTTTAATTACAGAGACATGGTTGGATCAGAACTCAGGACCCACTCTCGCAGCTGTGGTACCAGACAATTACTCAGTTTTACACTGTGAAAGGCAAAACCGCAAGGGCGGAGGATTAGCTCTGTGCTTCAAATCCAGTTTGAATATTAAACCCCTTGCTGTAGCCCCCACCCACTCTTTTGAATGTCTAGCAGCCCAGCTCTCAGCTGAAAAAAAAATAAACATACTGCTTGTCTACCGACCCCCTGACGCTGGCTCAGCTTTTCTCAAGGAAATAGCAGAACTTGTATCTTGCATAACACTGAAACACCCTAGGTGGATAATTCTTGGAGACTTTAATGCACGGGTCGATACACACTCTTCCCAATTTGGAACTAAGCTACTTCGCTCCATGAATGAACTGGGCTTCTCCCAAGCCGTCAACCTCCCTACCCACAAAAAAGGACACACTTTGGACCTCATTTTCCATTCAGAACTCCTAATATCCAATGTGGAAATTGATCCAGTAGTTTGGTCAGACCACCACACTGTCCACTTCTCCTTTACAGCACCGGCTACAAAACACCAAGTGAAAGAACTAATAAAATATCGTTCCTTGAAAGGTTTGACACCCCAACACCTTCAGAACAGCCTCAATCTAGGTGGACTGACAGATCACAACTTAGGCCTTGAATCCATGGTCCTTAAATATAACCACGATGTCTCAGCCGCTTTTACCGCCATAGCTCCCTTAAAGATTAAACGTTCCGCACCATTACATCACGCTCGCTGGTTTGACAACTCTATAAAGGAACTAAAGAAACAGGGACGCAGACTGGAACGAAGGTGGCGCAAACATCAGTCTCCTGATGACAAACTTTCCCTAATTGCTCACCTTGAAAAATATCAAACGATGATTAACAAAAAGAAGTCCTTATTCCTGTCTCACGAAATTGCAAATGCAGCCAACAGACCTGCCCAACTCTTCCGCACGGTTGACAGTCTCTGCAATCCATCTTGCAGGAAATCCAGCATCAGACCTTCACAGGAACTGTGCGAGAAATTTGCCCACTTCTTCTCAGACAAAGTCTCCTCCATACGATCTGCAATTCGATTCACAGCCCCAGAAACCCATGCAGAGCCATATAACAGGTGCAAAAATAGCCTACCACCATGGTCTGATTTTAAGGTAATCACTGAAAAAGACATCTTGGATATCCTCTCAAACCGTCGCCAGACTACCTGCGATCTGGACCCTGGCCCCACTAAGTTCATGTTGAAATGCCCTGAACTATTTACACCGGCATTCCACAAAATAGTCAACGGCTCCTTACAAGAAGGGTGGTTTCCCTCTACTCTGAAAGAAGCAATCGTCAGGCCTCTACTCAAGAAACCATCCTTAGACCCAGATGCTCTAAACAGCTACAGACCTGTCTCAAACCTCCCCTTTCTGGGAAAAGTTATTGAAAAGGCTGTCTACCTCCAACTTGAAGCCAGGCTCTCCAGAAACAACATCCTTGACCCTCTTCAATCTGGTTTCAGGAAATATCACAGCTGTGAAACAGCCCTCACCCAGATTTGCAATGATCTGCTCATTGCAAGAGACAAGGGTCAATGTTCCATCCTGATTTTGCTCGACCTCTCAGCGGCTTTTGACACAGTCGATCATGAAATCTTACTCAACAGGCTACAAGAGTACTGTGGCATAGATGGCATTGTTCTCCGGTGGTTCAACTCCTTCCTGGCTGGCAGAACACAAAGGGTAGCCTTAGGGCCCTTCCTCTCCAACCCTGTACCACTAAAATACGGTGTACCTCAGGGCGCAATATTATCCCCTTTACTGTTCACCATATACATGCTGCCACTTGGAGAAATCATACAAAAACATGGCCTGACATATCATTGCTATGCTGATGACACCCAGCTATATTTGTCTTTCAAACCTGATGTCACAGACCCTACTCCACAAATAAACGCATGCTTAGCTGAGCTTCAGGAGTGGATGAATAATAATTGGCTAAAACTTAATGCTGACAAAACTGAGGTTCTTGTTATCGAGGGCCAGGGCTCAACAGCAAAGCAGCTCCAGTCTCAACCAACACCGCTAAGGATTGGGAGCTCAGACCTGAACAACTCAGACTGTGTGCGCAGCCTGGGAGTACTGATTGATGGGAAATTAAGCTTCAGGAATCAAATCTCAGCTGTTGTGAAACATTCCTTCTTTCACCTAAGGAATATTGCAAGGATTAAACACCTAATTCCTTCAGAGGATCTTCCAACCCTAGTTCATGCCTTCGTCACATCAAGGTTAGACTACTGCAACGTCCTCTACACAGGCCTGCATAAGAAAGACTTACGCCGCCTGCAATTAGTACAGAATACCGCCGCAAGGCTGTTAACGAGCCAACCCCGCCATTGCCACATAACACCAACCCTGAGCTCACTCCACTGGCTACCGATAAAATGGAGAATTCTGTTTAAGATTGGCTTACTGACATTCAAATCCTTGCACAATCTGGGCCCTGGATACCTGAAGGACTTGTTGCAACTACATCACACCCCCCACAATCTTAGATCAAAAGGACGTAACACCTTGGTCACCCCCAGAGTCCACCTCAAAACCTTTGGAGACAGAGCCTTTTGTCATGCTGCCCCTACACTTTGGAACTCCCTGCCACACCCAATCAGGACAGCCCCATCCCTGGAAGCATTTAAGTCTAAACTGAAAACCTACCTTTTCAGTCTGGCATTCATGAACATCTGACTATCTCCTCTGTAACACAACCCAACCTGAAACCCTGTATTAATCTGAGACACAGCTATGCGCTTTGAGTCCTATGGGAGAAAAGCGCTTTACAAATGTTATTGTATTGTATTATTGTATTGTATCTTCACTCTTCTGTTTCTGTCTCCTTTTGCGGAACTGTGCACCTGAAGGCTTAGGTTGTGGCATTTTGAATTGTCTTGCAAAGAGAAAAGCACAAAAGAAAATTAATTGTATAAATGTCTATGAATTGGGTACATAGGTAAAGTTCTAATGTAGTTACTTACATCCTAAGAATGTAGTACGCCCGGTAGGACTACTGAGATTCACCAGCTTTCCTTGCCCAGAATGGAAATTGTTTTAAAAAGTCTCTTTAAATCTGTATTGCCACCTGGGTAACTGCTGAAAGAAATAACATTTCTTAGTGAAGTGATGGTCAGACTCAGAAGTATACATTACAGGATAAGTGAAGTTGTGAACCATCCAGTGTAAGTGTCCCATGAAGATCCATACAGAAGCCTAACAAGAACTCCAGATTTCTCCATTGTAGTCAAAACATAACTTATTTTTCATCTTGGACCAACTTCTGCCACTTGGTTAGGTTTCACACAAACTGTGCGTAATCGCTTGCTTCGTGACGCGTTTTGATTTTGCATTTTTTTTTACCTAGGTTTGTCTTTCTAGGTTACTGAATGAAGAGAAATGGTCTCATCATTGAATTACATTTTGGCCATGGAGAAAGCAGGAAATTTAAAAAAAATTAAAAAGCAAAAAGCCCATAGGCATGCATTTTGTGAATGCCTGCTATAGGGTTGTGTCTTCTGATTGTCTTCATCTGCAGTGTTATTATCAAGAATATAATCCCAATTTGGAGATCCAGTTATGAATATAATCCCAATTTAGGGCTCGTTCCCACTATCGCGAATCTGCATGCGTCCAACGCATGCAGATCCGCACATGTAATGCAAGTGGATGGGCCTGTTTCCACTGTAGCGTTGTTGAGGTGCGTTTTTTTCAGCGTGAAAAAAACGCACAAAAGAGCCAATGATTTCGCCTGCGTCGGGAATCCGTGCGAATCGCCGCTAATGTATTTAATAGTAAAAACGCATGCGTTTGTTACATGCGTTTTTACCCGCGATTTCGCGTGCGATTTCGCACCTTTTTCAATTTTATTTAGCCCTGGCAGTGTCATGGTTAATTTCGCATGGCACCCTGCCATGCGAAATCGCATGCGAAATCGCGGGTAAAAACGCATGCGGAAACTCATCCGCATGCGTTTTTACAAGCGTCGGATTGCGGCCGAAATCGCGTCGCAACAGTGGGAACGAGCCCTTAGAGATCCAGTCGTGAATACAATCCCAGTTTGGAGATCCAGTTATGAATACAATCCCAATTTAGAGATCCAGTCATGAATACAATCCCAGTTTGGAGATCCAGTCATGAATACAATCCCAGTTTGAAGATCCAGTCATGAATACAATCCCAGTTTGGAGATCCAGTCATGAATACAATCCCAGTTTGGAGATCCAGTCATGAATACAATCCCAGTTTGGAGATCCAGTCATGAATATAATTCCAATTTGGAGATCCAGTCATGTTTGTTGATTGTTACATGCGAAATGATAAAGCAATGAAGATGCTTCCATGTACAAAATGTTCTTTCTTGATCACAGTCCTTAAAGAAAGCGAACATAGTCATGGAGCCACGCCGTCATTGGAAGTCTTCAGCCCACAGTGTATCAATAGTCGTACTGAGACACCAGGGTACTCCGTTAAAAATAGATCAAGTACTAAATTAGCAAAACTCGCCAAGAATAAGTGAATAACAAGCGCAAATCGCTTGAAAACACGAGATTTTGCCTACCAAATCACGATCACGTGCGCAAACACGATCGCGGTTCAGTCTCGAACGTGAACCCACCCTTAGCATTTTTTATAATTTCTAGCATAGTATACTGCTCCCTCCACCAGAATTTAATCACTGCATAAAGTGCAAGCTTCCCAGAAAAATTAATAAAGCTGGGGGAAATGGAGAAAACTTGTGTTATGGCAATACATCTAAATTTCCCTTGTCCATTCATCAAAAGGAATTGTATAAGAAAGAAAGAAAGAAAAAAAAAAAAAAAACCTGTGACAAGTTGACAAAGGTTTCTTTTATGCTCACACTATATACTATTACAGCAAATATGTATAGTGCCCACAAACATTTTATCCTAAGCCCCCTTTACATACACATTTTATAAAGCTTTTTGTTGCTTAAATGTTTTGTGCCCCCACAACTCCACGCACCCAGGTTACAGCAGATCAGAATACGTTCGACACATCAGCTCAAAAAGCACACCTGTATTGTGGCATTATCTATAAAAGAACACTAATTCTTTTGAGGGTTTCTCAAGGTCCCCTTTTTATCAAGGCATGTGGAAATCATGCTTACCCGTGGATAATGGCACAATGATTTTACTATTTAGATTTGCTGCAATATTGGTGATGAGGATAACCGGCCTGTCAAGCTTATGAAATACATACCCAGTCCCGTCGGGCGACACCCATCTACTGTGTGTGTGTGCGTGCGTGCGTGCGTGCGTGCGTGTGTGTACAGGCCTTTAGGTTGGGAATACTAGGGAGATCATGATGATTAGATTGTGAGCTCCTGAGGACAGTCAGTGACATGACTATGTACTCTGTAAAGTGCTGCGGAAGAGGTCAGCACTATATAAATACATAATAATAATATGGTAGGACATTACACTAGGACTATGGTAGGATTAGAGTGTGAGCTCCTCTGAGGGCAGTCAGTGACTTGACTATGTACTCTGGAAAGTCTCCTGTAAACTGGTGTTTAACAGGTACTTGTAAAACAAAAGGTACAGGTATTTTAAGGCCCCTTTCACACTTGCATTGCAAGTATGCTTTGCGTTACCACAGGGTAACAGCAATGCAAGGGGAGCTTTTACACTCAAACAGCACTGCGCTTAAAATGTTTGTACCGATGCCATCCCGACGCACAGCCTACAGTACAATGACACATGATCCATGCCTGCCGCACAAATTATGCAGCAATGCAATTCAATGGGCAACACAGTATGTGTAAACAACGACATCGACAGAAATCCTGGAGACGCACTTTTGCATACGATATATGCTATGCATATGACCCCATCAGTGTGCTCTGCTGCAGGGTCATATGTTTGCCATTTTTTGCATTGTGGTGGGTTGCAGCAGGAGCATTGCATCCCCACCGTAAGGCCCCGTTCACACTTGCGGTTGTCTGCCAAACGGACCGGATGACCTGACCGGATCCGGACCGGATCGGAACCGTACGGTTCTGATCCGGATCCGATCCGGATCCGGTCAGGTTGCATCAGGTGTTCATCAGGATGCGATCCGGATCCGTTTGGCAAAAGTTACGTAAAAAACAAAAAAAATGTTGGGGTCTGGGAGGTCAGCAGAAGGGGGACCTGTGGAATCAGGCCCTCCGCTGTTTAGCACTCACCTCCACCTCCAACATGCTGCCAACATCTCCAGCTCGTGCTGCTCCACTCCAAAATGCTTGCCCATGTGTCCCCGATCCAATATCGCCGCAACAATCCTCATAGGAAGTGGGGTAGAACATCCGGATTTTTAGCCAGTGTGTTGTGCGCTATCCGGTTCTCATTGATTTGTATTGGCCGGATGGTGCAGTCCGGCTCCGCCCCGGATACGGCTGCCGGAGGAGCCGGACCAAAAAATAGCGCATGTTGGAACGGACGCCGGAGTCCGGATCCGGTCCGGCTCCGGTCCGGACGAAACGGACGCATGTGAACGGTGGCATAGACTTACATTGCTATGCCGTGCGTCCGTTTCGTCCGTTCCGCATGCGGTGCGGCTCCGGCACGGCGATTCCGGATAGCCACCGCTAATGTGAACCGGGCCTAACGCAATATCCAAGTGTGAAACCAGCCTTAACAAAAAAAATTGATTTGGTTGGACACTACAAGTTAGTGTTAGCTTGTGATTCAAAATATATAGCTTTGTAAAAAGTGGTGTTCCGTGTCATATACTCATACCTTTGTATCATGACGAGTTAGTAAACAGGAAAAGACGAGTTAGTAGCAAAAGAAATCATTCAGTGAATTCGTATTTCATGGCTGTAAAAAAAGGAGTAGGTTTAGAAACAGAAGTTTTAGATTAGGAACAAAGACAAAGCGAAGCAACGAAAAAAAAACCAAATTCATCAGACCCTAGGCAATGTAACTGTGGGTACATGCAAGAGTGATGTGCAGGTACTCAGCAGGAGAATGAGGCGATTCTTCCTCTATTACACATTCTTCAGGCACAATCTGAACATGGATCAGGCCCTAGGCAATGTAACTGTGGGTACATGTAAGAGTGATGTGCAGGTATTCTGCAGGGGAATGAGGAGATTCTTCCTCCATTACACATTCTTCATGCATGATGTGAACATAGATCAGGTCCTAAGCAATGTAACTGTGAGTACATGTAAGAGTGATGTGCAGGTACTCTGCAGGAGAATGAAGGGGTTCGTCATGCACAATCTGAATCATGTTTACAGGTGAAAGACATCACCTCTGCATTCAATGTGCACATCAGCTCTGTGGGTTGTGCATATGTAGAGTATAGTACTACTGGGGTCATCACGGTGGCACAGTGGTTAGCTCTCTCATCTTGCAGCACTGGGTCCTTGGTTCGAATCCCAGACAGGGCACTATTTTTATCTCTGTCTGTTTGGGTTTCCTCTAAGCACTCCAGTTTCCACCCATATCTCAAAAAACATACAGATAAGTTAATTGGATTACTCCTAAAATTGGCCCTAGACTACGATACAAACACTTTACTATACATACATAGACATAACTATGGCAAGTATTAGACTGTGAGGTCAGTCAGTGATATGACTATGTACTCTGTAAAGTGAGTGGAGAATGTCAGTGCTATATAAATATATAATAATAATAATAATAATAATATGGTAGGACATTAGATTAGGACTATGGTAGGGATTAGATTGTGAGCTCCTCTGGGGACAATATTGCCATGACTATGTATTGTAAAGTGCTGCAGAAGATGTCACTGCTATATTAATACATATAAATAATAATAATATGGTAGGACATTAGACTATGACTATGGTAGGATTAGATTGTGAGCTCCTCTGAGGACAGTCAGTGACATGACTATGTACTCTGTACAGTGCTGCAGAAGATGTCAGTGCTATATTAACACATAATAATAATATAGTAGGACATTACACTATGAATTTGGTAGGATTAGAGTGTGAGCTCCTCTGAGGACAGTCAGTGACATGACTATGTACTCTGTACAGTGCTGCAGAAGATGTCAGTGCTATATTAATACATAATAATATGGTAGGACATTACACTATGACTTTGGTAGGATTAGAGTGTGAGCTCCTCTGAGGACAGTCAGTGACATGACTATGTACTCTGTACAGTGCTGCAGAAGAGGTCAGTGCTATATTAATACATAATAATAATATGGTAGGACATTACACTATGACTTTGGTAGGATTAGAGTGTGAGCTCCTCTGAGGACAGTCAGTGACATGACTATGTACTCTGTAATGTGCTGCAGGAGATGTCAGTGCTATATAAATACATAATAATAATATGGTAGGACATTACACTATGACTTTGGTAGGATTAGAGTGTGAGCTCCTCTGAGGACAGTCAGTGACATGACTATGTACTCTGTAATGTGCTGCAGAATATGTCAGTGCTATATAAATACATAATAATAAGAATATGGCAGGACATTAGACTTTGACTATGCTGGGATTAGTTTGTGAGCCCCTCTGAGGGACAGTTAAATGACAAGACATACTGTACAGCGGAAGATGTCGCCGCTATATAAATACTAAATAATAATAAATAATACTGTGTAACTTAAAGGGTACCTGTAATGGGCAGTGGGAAAAAAGATATACATACCTGGGGCTTCCTCCAAGCTAATTGCTCCCTCGCAGTTCTCCTCCGCTTCTTGGATCTTCTGCAACTGACCCCACAATCTCCTCCAGTCGGTGCAGTCCAGCCACGCATGCTCCCCCCATCGCACTCCTGACGGGAGCGTGCATGTACAGTATGCCCCAGACCAGAGGACTTACCAGGGCGAATTGCTGTAGATTCACACAGCGCAGGAGGATGGTGAGGGACCGATTAGCCTGGAGAGGGCTGAAGGAAGCCCCGGGTATATTTTTCCCCACTGTCCATCTTAGGTTTACTTTAATTTGTGGTCACCAACCCCAAATTTAGCATTATCAAATCATTTGACTTCACGAGCAAAGGGAGTTTAAAAAAACATGTAGAATTGATACAGGAGCTGACAATAGTTACATGTGTTAGGCTATGTTCGGGCCCCGTTCACAGTGGTGCATTGCGATGCGACATTATGGGGGCATCTTAATGCAGGAAGTCGCAATGCAATAGTAAGTCTATGCGACGTTCATAAGGCATGCGGCACGCATGTTGGGATCCAACGCACTAAGTTACTCCATAATGCAAAAATTAACATAGGCAGTGAAGCATACATGTTTCACCATTAACTGTATGCTTCACTGTATTTATGGCAGGACTTTTTGGTTCCTTTGCATTTACAGAAAATGCAACGCAGCTTCCACTGTGAATGTAGCCTGAAAGGATGCATAAGCTGGTAAAAAAAAAAGTTTACTCACCTGGGGCTTTTTCAAGCCCCTAGGAGTCTATGGAGCAGATTCATTATTGTTAACGCGCTGCAAAAGCGCAAGTTAAATATTCTTACTTGTGCTAGTGAAGTAGCGCAACTTAATTAGCATAGTAGCAGCCATGCTAGTGAAGTATCGCGGTAGCGATACGTTACTATCGTACGGCACTTACAACGATCGGTTGTTGCTAATGTATGTACACTACGCTGCCAGTAGCATGCCCGAGGGATAAATAGGTCACGCAACTTCACTGGCGCAGGTAAGAACATTTAACTCACGCGTTAACAATAATGACTCTGCCCCTATTTGTGCCCACAACGAAACTATTAAAATTTTTTTTCAAGCTCTTGTATCCTTTAAAGTAAACATCAGGCGTTTAAAAAAAAAAATTATCTGCTTACCTGGGGCTTCATCCAGTCCCCGGCAGACTATGTGTCCCTCGCCACAACTCCGCTCCCGGTGTCCCCTCCATAGCAGCCACCGACCTGACAATGTTGGCGGCTTCTGCGCCTGCAAGCCACGCGGTGATGCTCCCAAACTCGGAAGCATTCTGCGCAGGCACATACTTTTGCGGCTGTGCACTTGTGCAGGCGCCACTGATGCTATAACAGAGAGGACCCCAGGACACCGGCTGGGAGTGAATCTGCGACAAGGGACACATAAACTGCCAGGGGCTGGAGGAAACACCAGGTAATTGATCTATCTTTTTAAATGCCTGATGTTTCCTTTAAAGAGACACTGAAGCGAGAATAAATCTCGCTTCAGTGCTTATATTCAGCAGGGTCATGTGTGCCCCTGCTAAAACGCCACTATCCCGTGGCTAAACGGGGGTCCCTTACCTCCCCAATCCCCTCGTGGAGTCCCGGGCAGCGCTTCCACATTGAGGCAGGGATAATGGCCGCAGCCCTGCCTTACGCGCGTCTGTCAGCGCGTAACTCCGCCTCTCCCCCGCCCCTCTCAGTCTTCGTTTGCTGAGAGGGGCGGGGGAGAGGCGGCGATGCGCGCTGACAGACGCGCGTGAGGCAGGGCTGCGGCCATTATCCCTGCCTCAATGTTTAAGCGCTGCCCGGGACTCCACGAGGCAGGGCTGCAGCCGTTAGCCCTGCCTCAACAGCAGCAAAATCTACGACCAAGTTGGTCGTAGATTTTGCAGGGGTGGGATTGGGGGATAAGGGACCCCCGTTTAGCCGCAGGATTGCGGCGGTTTAGCAGGGGCACACATGCTGAATATAAGCACTGAAGCGAGATTTATTCTCGCTTCAGTGTCTCTTTAATACTCAAATGCAGCTCTAACATTCTGACCCAGGGACCCCAAAATTGCTCCATTGCCCTAAAAAAACCTCGGCCAGAGAACCCTAGCCCCCCCCCCCCCCTTGGGGCTCTCTAGCTGAGGGGTTGTTGGAAGACCTGCAAGTGCCACTTTGGGGGGGGTTCTCTCTACCTGAGGGAGGTTTGCCTGTCAGTGCCACTGTCTGTAACCAACACTGAGTGAGGGGGGGAGGGAGGTCTCGGGTGGTAGTTACAATATCACCACAGGCCCCCTCAGCCAGACCCCCAGGCCAGGCGAACAAACCTCCCTTAACTAGAGAGTTTCCCCCCCCAAGTGGCACTTGTAGGATCTCCAACACCCCCTCAGCCAGAGAGACCCCCCCCAAAGTAATTGTGGCAGGCTGGCAGCCAGTCTAGCACCCCAGGGCCCTGACACCACACCTCATCCAGATCTGGGACTGAGACTCGGTCGGACTCGGAGTTACACAAAAATGCAATATTTTTTATTGAAATTATTGATACTGCAGTCTGCAGGCTGCAGGTCAGAGAGCGCCCCCTCCTCCTCCCCCCTCTCTGATAGCGGCCACACAGAGCAGAGGCAAAGTCAGGTCACCAGGTGACAGCAACAGCAGGTCACTTACTGTCTGTGACCACCACTGACCACCTGCAAGAGGCGCCGATCCAGCCAGGGGAGAAAGCATGCAGGGCGGGTCACCAGGAGGGGGACCACAAACGCATCGCCCCAGGAAGACAGCCAGTAGAGTACTCCGCCTCCTTCTCCTCCATCGGCGCTCTCCCTGGCCTGCACGTCAAGTGTCATCACGTGGTGGTGACGCTGCGCACATGACGTCAGAGCGGAATGAAGCAGGACGCCCAGGAGGAGTGTGGGAAGGTCGCATTGTGATCGCGCTGGCGTAGTTCATTCGCCTGCAAAGCGCATCACTTGCTCAGCAGCTCCCGCAGTGTCTCCCCTGTTGGCGCCCCCCTTCCTTCACCTGCAAATTGCGCTCAGTGCGGTCGCCCGGCCCGCACGGTGATAAAAACGGCCCTGAATGACACAATGCTGCTGTCAGATATAAAACCTCACAGTAGGCTCAATATTGAGCCCAACGGGGAGAACCCGGGTTCAGTATACAACCTAGTGTGATGCAGGACCAATAAACACCTGTGCAATAAAAAAAAACAAAATTGGATCTTGTCCTCTGAGGGGATTCCTTGTTCCTTGCTCTGCTGCTGAGAGTGACTTCACCATTTCTGGGCTAAGTATCTCCTATTTTTTGCACTACTCCACTTTATGCTCTTTTTCCTATGGGCTGCTCCTTTGCCTTAATTTTTTACTAGGCATCTTATCACTAGTAATACTGTATACTTGGATAGCAATTGTGCACTTTATTTCATAATCTTATATATGTGATATTTATACGTGTGGGTTTTTTTTTTTATTATTGCACAGGTGTTTATTGGTCCTGCATCACATTAGGTTGTATACTGAACCCGGGTTCTCCCTCTGTTGGGCTCAATATTGAGCCTACTGTGGGGTTTTATATCTGACAGCAGCATTGTGTCATTATACAATATATTGCATTTAGAGTGATTGTTTCATATGCAGCAGGGATCATGTTGGAATATTTGCTTGGTTTTTAAATGGTTTTATTCTTAATTGAATCATCAGTACTGTGATTATTAATATACCCAATGTTGAATAAAGATTTGTTATACTTTTTCAAATTTTGCTGTGGGAGGTGCTATTTTTTTTAAGGGCTTTCTTTCTCTACCATATAATTGCTCTTGTTTGGAGCCCTAGCACACACAGTTATTTGGTTGAGGTGTTGCAGACACTCCTTAGAATCTATCAAAAATGTCAGTCTGTCCACGCCCTCTGTGGACAGACGAGAGCGCTTCTCGGTGACCACGCCACCGGCCGCACTGAAGCACCTCTCAGACAGCACGCTGGAAGGGGGGCAAGACAATACCTCCAGGGCGTACTGCGCAAGCTCCCTCCAGATGTGCAAGCGCTCCACCCAGTACTCCATGGGGTCCACAGGCTCTTCGCTGCCGGTGTCAAGCCCACTAAAGGACCCCATGTAGTCGGCCACCATCCGGATCATGCGCTGGCTGTGACTCTCACCGAAGGTGGCTGCTGCCCGCACCTCCTCTCTCTGCTGCTGTACCTTCATGTAGAACGCCTGCGTCAATGACAGAAGGTCTCCTGGGCGCCTGATGCTGCTGCTGGCCGCAGGCACCTGCTGCTGTGCTGCTGGCTGCTGGACAGGGACAGAGGGAGTGGAAGGCGGGGGGAAGGCTTCCTCCAGCCGCCGAACAAGGATCTCCTGCAACTCCCTTGCTCGCTGCTCACGGTCTCTGGCAGGCAGAAACTGATCCCACCTCCCCCTCAGCCGTGGGTCCAGGATCATGCTGATGCAGGCGTCCTCCCTCGCTTGCATCCGCTTGACCCTGGGGTCTGTGCGCAGGCAGCGCAGCATGTGCGCTGCCATGGGGAACAGGGTGGACCGTCTAACAGAGACATCAGGGTCAGCGTAGTCCTCCTCCTCCTCTTGCTCCTGAGACTCTTCCTCCTGAGACTCTTCCTCCTCTCTCCACCCTTGCACCACTGCTGCTGCGCTCCGATGTTCCCCCCCAGCAGCAACGTCCAGCACCTCCAACTCCTCCTCCTCCTCCAGGGACTCAAATACCTGCGGAGCAGTGGACTGCACAGGCGGCTGCTGTTCCAGCTGCTTCAGGGCCTCCTCTCCCAAATCCACCAAATCGCCAAGTGCCCTGTCCAGCAGACAAACAAAGGGCACCCACTGGCAGAGGGATGTCCGTTGTTCACTCACCAGGTTGGTTCCCTGCAGGAAGGGAGCCAACACCAAGCAGACCTGCTGCATCTGCCCCCATTGCGCGTTGGTGAGGAGCTGGAGTGTGGTGCTGCTTCTGCTGCCGATGCCGGCGACAGTGGCATCATAGATGTACCGGTTGACAGCCCTCCTCTGCTCAACCAGCCGCTCCAACATCGCCAGGGTGAAGTTCCAGCGAGTTGGCACATCTATGATAAGGCGGTGTCGTGGCAGGCCCTCCTGCTGCTGGATGTCTGCCAGTTTTGCTGCTGCAGCTGCTGAGCGGCGGAAAGTGCGCACAATTTTCCGCGCCGCTTCTAACAGCTCCTCCATCCCCAGGTAGGTGCGCATGAACTTTAGCACCACCAGGTTCAGGACGTGGGCCAAGCAAGGGACGTGTGGAGCAAGTCTCCACTGCTGATGGCAGACAGCAGGTTGGCGGCATTGTCGGACACCACCAATCCCACAGTGAGGCCTCTGGGGGTCAGCCACGTCCTCTCCTGCTCCCTGAGGTACCGGAGCACGTTAGTTGCCGTCAAGGAGCGTTTCCCCAGGGTTTTCATCTCCAGCAGCGCTTGGCAGTGGCGGGCCTTCACGCTGCTGGAGAGACGGGATCGCTTGGCGGTGGGAGCTGCTGCTTCTCCCCTGACCCTGCGCGGTGGCACCACGTAGTGGGCGACTGGTGCTGCTGTGCCCGAGGATGGACCTGCTGCTTCCTCGCTCGTGCTTTCCACCAGGCTGACCCAGTGGGCCGTAAAGGACAGATAGCGCTCTGTCCCAAACCGGCTGCTCCAGGAATCCATGGTTATGTGGATCCGCGCACTGACAGCGTGATCCAGCGCGCAGCCCACGTTCTCCATGGCAGAGTGGTGCAGTGCTGAGATCGCCCTGCGGGAAAAATAGTGGCGGCTGGGGACTTGCCACTCCGGGATCCCAACCTGCAGCAGCGCTCTGTCACTCCCCTCCTGCACAAAGGGATATGGCAGGAGCTGGGAGCACATGGCCCGGGCAAGCAACCCGTTTAGCAACCGGATGCGCCTGTGGGCGGGAGGCAGCACCTTGGTCACACCGGGGAATGCTTCGCTGAGCAGGGTCTGGCGGCATTTGCCTGCACGGGAGGATGAGGAGGCCACTGTGGAGGGAGCTGATGAGGCCACTGAGGACTGGCTGCCCGGGGGGGGGGGGGGGTGAGAGTGAGTTGCTGCTGTGCTCCTGCTGCTGGATGGGCAGGAGGGTCGGCTGCTGCTGCTGCTGCTGCTGCTGAAATCTGTGCAGTGGCTGTCTGGCTCTGACCACTGCCTGCACCACGTTGCATAAGCTTCTCCAACTCATTAAAGTCCTCAAAATGTCTGCTCTGTAAGTGGGGCTGCAGGCACGAGGTACTCAATTTGTGGATATCACGACCTCTGCTGAGACTGAGATTGCAACTGTTGCAAATTGCACGGGGCGGGTCCACTGGGCACTTGGTGAAGTACTGCCAGACTGGGGACTTCAACCTGCTCTTTGCGCTTGAGGGCTGGGGTTTTTGGGTGCCCTTGGAGGATTGTGCCTTTTTGGTTGTAGTTAGAGGTTTGCTGCAAGTGGTGGTAGCGACTGAAGCAGTAGGCTGTGGCTCCTGCCTTCCACGCCCTGTGCTGGCCGCCTTGCTGCTGCCGCGCCTCTGCGCCAGAGACGCCTCCTCCTCCGATGATGAGCTGCCTTCAACCAACTGTGCTGGTGGTACTGGTGGCACATATGAAGGATCTATCAAGTCATCATCATCAACCCCAAACAAACAGGGGTGGGCAGAAACTACGCATATGCGAATCTACGCAACGTATTTTACGCTATACGCATAGGCGTAGCATTCCGTATGCCTAAAACTACGCGTAGCAAAATACGCGTAGTCAGTTTTGGCGTTCCGTAATGATACGCAATATACGCACGCGTGTGCGTAATTTGCGTAGCTTCGCATGCGTAATTTTAATGCGTATGTATACGCAGCCAGGCGTATACTACGCGTAAAGCGAAGTTTACACTGTCACTTAGCTAATGCATTCGTAGCTACGCCTTAGGCGTAGATTACGCTTACGCGTATTTTTATACGCGTAGTTTCACAAACAGACTATTTGGCCAATCAGGTAAAACTTTTGGTGGCTGCTATACCCTTAGCAACCAATAGAAATTTAGCCCACCCCTCAGTATAAAAGCTTTGTTCCAACAGCTCTGGTTTCAGTTTCTGGGTGTTATTGTGCTGTGTACTGGGCTTTGTGAGGACTCTGAGAAGAAACAGCTTACACAGGCTGCAGCCAGTGACATACACATCCACATTCCTTGCATTCTTTTGTTATTTTCCTTATTTCTAATCTGTGTTTTGGCTACCTAGCTACTAGACTAGTATTACTATTTAGTGTAAGGATTTCTGTGATTTAGTGTTAGGCAGCTACAGAAGATAGGAGGAGGACTGTGTATATAGCTATATAGTTCCATGCTGTGATCTGTAGTCCTATCATCCTTTTTTCATTTGTTTTCCTTATTTTAATTCCACTGTATTATTGTTTTCATTCCTGTCCTTTATTCATTCTGTTATTTTTCTTATTGTTATTCTGTTTTTGCTAGCCTAGCTAGCTAGTAGCTACTAGTCCTACTTTGTGTAAGGATTTCTGTGACTTAGTGTTAGGCAGCTACAGGCGACTGTGTGTGTAGTTCCATGCTGTGATGTGTAGAGGAGAGTGGATTTAGTTACAGAAAGGAACTGTGTGGAAAGAAACATAAATTAAATAGCCATTTCATCCTTTTCTTTTTTTTTTCCTTATTTTAATTTCCCTGTATTATTGTATTCATTCCTTTCCTTTATTCATTCTTTCTTTTATCTCACTTATTCAGCAAAATTTTTTTGACATTGTTCCCCTTCCACTATACTTCGATTAAAAATTTGAGACAAATAATAAACAATGTCCGGCAGAGGTGAAGCTCGCCGTGGTCGAGACAGTGCAGGCAAAGGTCCACCAGCAAAGTCAGCAGCTGGCAGGGGACACTCTGCACCAGGCAGGGGTCAGTCCACAGCAGTCCGGGGACAGACTTCTGCAGGCAGAACCAGAAGCCAAGTAGCAGCAAGTACTAGCCACTCAGCCACAGGTAGTGGACACTCAGTATCAGGCAGTGATGCATCAAATCCCAAAAGGGGGTCCAGTCTGATACGATCATATTTCACGTCACAGAAACCACGGGCTATTGTGCAGAGCCACACTGAAGCCATTGTGAACTGGGTGTCAGGAGACAGCCCTATTAGTCATAGTCAGTCCTCACAAGCTGAGTTACAAAGTACCAGCAGTACCACCAGCAGCACTTCCATGCCTCCTCCAAAAGCTGCCCTTAACCCATGTGTCCTTCCCTTTGATGACACAATTTCAGCACTTGTTGATACGGCTCTGCAGCAGTCAGACATCGATATGTCGCATGATGCCCAGACTTTTCTTTTGGATGATGATAATGTTGTTGAGGGGGGGGGGGGGTGCAGAAGTTGACATTCAAGTAGTGGAGGGTCAGGATGAGAACATTGAGGAGGTGGGCTATGAGGGAGGCAGCCACAGTGATGATTATGCTGACGATGACATGGATATCACCTATGAGCCTGAGCATGATGATGCCAGCTCAGAAGAATCAGAGGCAAGCTGGCAGAGGAGGCAGCTTGGACATCGGCACACCAGGGGGCCTAGTGGCAACATGAGCTCCTCTGCTAGTGCAGTTCAAGGAAGGCAGGAGTTACAGTCACAGCCTCCAGCTGAAACTCCTATGTCCCGAACTGGAAGTGGTACAACTGCAACCTCAGGCATAAACCCTTCTCGGAGGAAGGCCCCGGTTTGGAAGTACTTTACTGAGTCAACCAGTGATCCCTTAGTAGTTGTGTGTAAGCTGTGCAGTGCCAGGCTGAGCCTAGGAAAAAATTTGAAAAGGTTGGGGACAGGTGCTCTGCACACACACCTAAAAAGTAACCACCAAAAGGAATATGGCAGTGTTAAAGGACCACAAAGCAGCACCATGCAGAGGACTATAGCACAGACCCGTCCACCTTCCCATCCTGCTTCAGTTTCTGAGATTGGCACCCATCCTGCCTGCTCTCCATCTGTTATACACTCTGGCCGTAGAGGGCAGATTTCACCTTCCTCCACTCCATCATCAGCTCAAAGCACCCAGCCATTGATAACTGAGGCTATAAGGTCCACAAGAGCACTGCCTCCCCGTAGCCGCAGGATACGGAGATTAAACGGTCTATTGGCAGAGGCCATGGTCCAGCAGCTGCTGCCCTACTCCATTGTAGAGAAGGGGTCAGCCATTCGCAACCTCCTGGAGTATGCCATTCCTGAATGGCAAATACCCAGCCATCACTATTTTTCCCGAAGGGGAATTCCTAACCTGTACCGACGCACAGTTGATAATGTCGCCCTGTCGCTAGATTATTCCATAGGCGACAGGGTACATCTCACCATGGATGGGTGGACCAGCAAGCATGGTCAGGGCCGATATGTCTCATTTACAGCTCACTGGGTCACCCTACATAGTGAGCAGGAGGGTTCCGGTCCTGGTGCTTCCATTGAGCTTGTTGAGCCTCCCCGTGGGGTCAAGGGGAACAGGTCTGCTCTCACCTCAGCTGGTGACTCTACTGCCACTGCCGAGCCCCCTAATAAGCGGCCCCGTTGCTACACCGGCGTGTGTCACAAGCGATGTCAAGCATTGCTCGAGCTGGTGAGCATTGGGGAGCAGAGGCTCACGGCAGCAAATGTTTTGGCCCTACTCCAGGAACAGGCACAAAAGTGGCTGACCCCCCGAAGACTACAGGTTGGCCATGTTGCCTGTGACAATGCAGCAAATTTGCTGGCTGCCCTGAACGATGGCAACATTCCTCATGTGCCATGTTTTGCCCATGTCCTCAACTTGGTGGTTCATCGTTTTTTGCGCACCTTACCAGGTATGAGTGACGTGGTGCAGCATGCAAGGAAGATTTCCGGCCGTATGGGCCGCTCTTCAACTGCCACCTCATTGTTCCGTCGCTATCAGCGAAAGCATGGCTTGCCCCCTCACAGGCTCATAGTAGACACTCCAACGAGGTGGAACTCCACCCTTTACATGCTGGAGAGGATGGTGGAGCAGAAAAAAGCAGTCTCTGAGTACCTTCTGGAGCAGGACGACATCCATAGGTCATCAGCAGAAACACTCCCCTACATCACACGGGAAGAGTGGCGGCTTATGCAACAGGTCTGCCATGTGTTGGCCCCATTTGAACAGGCTACTACGTTTGTAAGCGGGGAGCAAGTCAGTCTCAGCGACGTGCTCCCTGTTGTGTTCATGCTGGAACAAACACTTAGTAAATGTTAAAACGGTAGAAAAAGGAAGCAGAAATTGCTGGCACTGCAGACTCAAGACGTATCCAAGAAGCGGGAGGGGGAGGAGGGGGGAGCACTACACAACCCCAATCGGAAGTGTTGATGAAGTGTGCCCTCAGCGTGCTCAGGTCCTGATCACAACATGGTTAGAAGGAGGAGAAGAAAGCGCCGGCACTGCTGTTACACACTTTATTTGAGCGTTTATAAAATCAATACAGAGACATACAGCCGGACATATTGGAAAGACACATACCGTGGATGGGTGTAGAAGGTGCGGTGGGTGCGGTGGGTGCAGAGCCTGACGGCCGTCAGGCTCTGCACCCACCGCACCCACCGCACCTTCTACACCCATCCACGGTATGTGTCTTTCCAATATGTCCGGCTGTATGTCTCTGTATTGATTTTATAAACGCTCAAATAAAGTGTGTAACAGCAGTGCCGGCGCTTTCTTCTCCTCCTTCTAACAAACACTTAGTAGCCTAATGACTGCTGGTGAGGAAGCCGTTACTGAACTTGAGCTGCAGCAACAAACCTCGCTCCAAGGCAGCCAGGCTCAGACACAGGAGGAAGAGGAGGAGGATGTCCATGTGATGGAGGATATCATGGAGGTGCCTGACCATGGTGAAGAGGAAGAGGAGGCGGGTGCAGCTTCTGTTATTCAGGGGTGGGGTGACCTTGGAAGTCAGGAGGAACAGCAGCAGCAGGCAGAGGATTTGTCTGTTTTGCGCAGAGATGACGATGGGGATTTGGCGGAGCGAGCTCTTGCTTTCCCAATGGCTGCTCATATGATACGATGCCTCCGGATGGACCCTCGGATCAAAAAGATAAAGAAAAGAGATGACTACTGGCTGGCCACCCTTTTAGACCCACGCTGCAAGGGGAAGCTGGGTCAATTTATTCCAACCAGCCAGCAGGAGGAAAGGATGGGAGAGCTGCAGCAGGCACTGATCGACCAGCTGAAGGAAGCCTTTCCACATCCACAGCCTGAGAACCCAGCTATCCCTGCTCATGGTGCCCAGCAGGTGCCTATGCCCAGCAGACCTAGACATCTTGGAGACTTGTTTGGTGCGATGAGGCAGTTTTACAGCTCTGAGTCTGTTCAGCCTACCACAGCATCAGCAGCAGCACCTGGAAATCAGGAGCAGCGGCTGTCCCGCATGGTCAACGACTACATGTCTTCACTCAGTGCATCAGATAGCATGCGCACTGAGGACCCCATGGAGTACTGGGCAGCCAGACTCGACACCTGTCCTGAGCTTGCACAATATGCGCTGGAACTTCTCTCATGCCCTCCTTCCAGTGTTATTTCTGAGCGGGCTTTCAGCGCGGCAGGTGGGGTGGTTACCGATAAGCGATCCCGCTTGTCCACTGATTCAGTAAACGCACTGACCTTTTTAAAAATTAACCATTCGTGGATTAAAAGTGGCTACTTGGCCCCCGTCGTTGGATCCAGGGACACAACTTCACCGCTTTAAATTGCCCTTCCTGGACTGCTTCTCATTCCCTCATTCGAATCAAACCTATTTACTGCCAATAATTTTGACTACTTTGTACTTACTGCCAAAATGTACTTTTATTGAGGGTGATGGTCATCTTGACTGAGCCGCTGCTCCTCTCATAGGTACAAGACAAGGTGAAATGTTGCCTACTTACTGCCAAAATGTACTTTTAGTGAGGGTGATGGTCATCTTGACTGAGCCGCTGCTCCTCTCATAGGTACAAGACAAGGTGAAATGTTGCCTACTTACTGCCAAAATGTACTTTTATTGAGGGTGATGGTCATCTTGACTGAGCCGCTGCTCCTCTCATAGGTACAAGACAAGGTGAAATGTTGCCTACTTACTGCCAAAATGTACTTTTATTGAGGGTGATGGTCATCTTGACTGAGCCGCTGCTCCTCTCATAGGTACAAGACAAGGTGAAATGTTGCCTACTTACTGCCAAAATGTACTTTTATTGAGGGTGATGGTCATCTTGACTGAGCCGCTGCTCCTCACATAGGTACAAGACAAGGTGAAATGTTGCCTACTTACTGCCAAAATGTACTTTTATTGAGGGTGATGGTCATCTTGACTGAGCCTGCTCCTCTCATAGGTACAAGACAAGGTGAAATGTTGCCTACTTACTGCCAAAATGTACTTTTATTGAGGGTGATGGTCATCTTGACTGAGCCGCTGCTCCTCTCATAGGTACAAGACAAGTGAAATGTTGCCTACTTACTGCCAAAATGTACTTTTATTGAGGGTGATGGTCATCTTGACTGAGCCGCTGCTCCTCTCATAGGTACAAGACAAGGTGAAATGTTGCCTACTTACTGCCAAAATGTACTTTTATTGAGGGTGATGGTCATCTTGACTGAGCCGCTGCTCCTCACATAGGTACAAGACAAGGTGAAATGTTGCCTACTTACTGCCAAAATGTACTTTTATTGAGGGTGATGGTCATCTTGACTGAGCCGCTGCTCCTCTCATAGGTACAAGACAAGGTGAAATGTTGCCTACTTACTGCCAAAATGTACTTTTATTGAGGGTGATGGTCATCTTGACTGAGCCGCTGCTCCTCTCATAGGTACAAGACAAGGTGAAATGTTGCCTACTTACTGCCAAAATGTACTTTTATTGAGGGTGATGGTCATCTTGACTGAGCCGCTGCTCCTCTCATAGGTACAAGACAAGGTGAAATGTTGCCTACTTACTGCCAAAATGTACTTTTATTGAGGGTGATGGTCATCTTGACTGAGCCGCTGCTCCTCTCATAGGTACAAGACAAGGTGAAATGTTGCCTACTTACTGCCAAAATGTACTTTTATTGAGGGTGATGGTCATCTTGACTGAGCCGCTGCTCCTCTCATAGGTACAAGACAAGGTGAAATGTTGCCTACTTACTGCCAAAATGTACTTTTATTGAGGGTGATGGTCATCTTGACTGAGCCGCTGCTCCTCTCATAGGTACAAGACAAGGTGAAATGTTGCCTACTTACTGCCAAAATGTACTTTTATTGAGGGTGATGGTCATCGTGACTGAGCCGCTGCTCCTCTCATAGGTAGCATTCCCACAGCCAGGGAGCACCCCCCCCCAAAAAAAAACAAAAAAAAAACACCTGTTGCTGTTATGTTTACTGTTGTCCCCACCTTTAGGGTGCACCATACCTTTTCACTCATTTACCTTCTTCTGTTCCTGTTAGATAGCAGTGTTCCCACTGTCAGGGAGCAAAAAAAAAAAAAAACCTTGCTTTTATGTGTATTACTGTGTTCCCACCGTTGGCATGCACCTCACCTTTTTATTGATGTACCTTATTTTGTAGATGATAGATAGCAGCGTTCCCACTGCCAGGGAGCACACACACCCCAAAAAAACAAACAAACAAAAAAAAAAAACCACCTGTTGCTGTTATGTTTACTGGTGTCCCCACCTTTAGGGTGCACCATACCTTTTCACTCATTTACCTTCTTCTGTTCCTGTTAGATAGCAGTGTTCCCACTGTCAGGGAGCAAAAAAAAAAAAAAAACTTGCTTTTATGTGTATTACTGTGTTCCCACCGTTGGCGTGCACCTCACCTTTTTATTGATGTACCTTATTTTGTAGATGATAGATAGCAGCGTTCCCACTGCCAGGGAGCACACACACCCCAAAAAAACAAACAAACAAACAAAAAAAACCACCTGTTGCTGTTATGTTTACTGGTGTCCCCACCTTTAGGGTGCACCATACCTTTTCACTCATTTACCTTCTTCTGTTCCTGTTAGATAGCAGTGTTCCCACTGTCAGGGAGCAAAAAATAAAAAAAAAACCTTGCTTTTATGTGTATTAGTGTGTTCCCACCGTTGGCATGCACCTCACCTTTTTATTGATGTACCTTATTTTGTAGATGATAGCAGCGTTCCCACTGCCAGGGAGCACACACACCCCAAAAAAAAATCCCAAAAAAACACCTGTTGCTGTTATGTTTACTGGTGTCCCCACCTTTTGGGTGCACCATACCTTTTCATTCATTTACCTCCTTCTGTTCCTGTTAGATAGCAGTGTTTCCACTGTCAGGAGGACCCAAAATAAAAAATTGGTTTTTTTGTTTATTGGTGTCCCCACCTTGAAGATGCGCCATACATTTTCATTAATTTATTTCCTTCTGTTCCTGACAGACAGCAGTGTTTCCAGTGTCAGGTAGCACTGAAGGAAAACAAAATAGATGTAACTTTTATTTTTATCGGTGTCCCCGCTATTAGGGTGCACCCCACATTCTTATTAATTCAACTTATTTTGCTACTTATATATTTAAATGGGGGGGGGGGTGGCTGCCTACCTATGAATTACTGGGGGTAGAGGTCTGGCTACCTATGAATTACTGGGGGGAGAGGGGAGAGTCTGGCTACCTATAAATTAATGGGGGGGAAGAGGGGAGAGGTCTGGCTACCTATGAATTACTGGGGGGAGAGGGGAGAGGTCTGGCTACCTATGAATTAATGGGGGGAGAAGAGGGGAGAGGTCTGGCTACCTATGAATTACTGGGGGGAGAGGGGAGAGGTCTGGCTACCTATAAATTAATGGGGGGGAAGAGGGGAGAGGTCTGGCTACTTATGAATTACTGGGGGGGAGAGGGGAGAGGTCTGGCTACCTATGAATTACTTGGGAGGGGGGGGGGGATTAGGTCTGGCTACCTATGAATTACTGGGGGGAGAGGGGAGAGGTCTGGCTACCTATGAATTAATGGGGGGGAAGAGGGGAGAGGTCTGGCTACTTATGAATTACTGGGGGGGAGAGGGGAGAGGTCTGGCTACCTATGAATTACTTGGGAGGGGGGGGGGGGATTAGGTCTGGCTACCTATGAATTACTGGGGGGAGAGGGAGAGGTCTGGCTACCTATGAATTAATGGGGGGGGAAGAGGGGAGAGGTCTGGCTACCTATGAATTACTGGGGGGAGAGGGGAGAGGTCTGGCTACCTATGAATTACTTGGGAGGGGGGGGGATTAGGTCTGGCTACCTGTGAATTACTGGGGGGAGAGGTCTGGCTACCTATGAATTAATGGGGGGGAAGAGGGGAGAGGTCTGGCTACCTATGAATTACTGGGGGGGGGGGGAGAGGGGAGAGTCTGGCTACCTATAAATTAATGGGGGGAAGAGGGGAGAGGTCTGGCTACCTATGAATTACTGGGGGGGAGAGGGGAGAGGTCTGGCTACCTATGAATTACTTGGGAGGGGGGGGGGATTAGGTCTGGCTACCTGTGAATTACTGGGGGAGAGGTCTGGCTACCTATGAATTAATGGGGGGGAAGAGGGGAGAGGTCTGGCTACCTATGAATTACTGGGGGGGGAGAGGGGAGAGGTCTGGCTACCTATAAATTAATGGGGGGGAAGAGGGGAGAGGTCTGGCTACTTATGAATTACTGGGGGGGAGAGGGGAGAGGTCTGGCTACCTATGAATTACTTGGGAGGGGGAGGATTAGGTCTGGCTACCTATGAATTACTGGGGGGAGAGGGGAGAGGTCTGGCTACCTATGAATTAATGGGGGGAAGAGGGGAGAGGTCTGGCTACTTTATGAATTACTGGGGGGGAGAGGGAGAGGTCTGGCTACCTATGAATTACTTGGGAGGGGGGGGGGATTAGGTCTGGCTACCTATGAATTACTGGGGGAGAGGGGAGAGGTCTGGCTACCTATGAATTAATGGGGGGGAAGAGGGGAGAGGTCTGGCTACCTATGAATTACTGGGGGGGAGAGGGGAGAGGTCTGGCTACCTATGAATTACTTGGGAGGGGGGGGGGGATTAGGTCTGGCTACCTGTGAATTACTGGGGGGAGAGGTCTGGCTACCTATGAATTAATGGGGGGGAAGAGGGGAGAGGTCTGGCTACCTATGAATTACTGGGGGGGAGAGGGGAGAGGTCTGGCTACCTATGAATTACTTGGGAGGGGGGGGGGGATTAGGTCTGGCTACCTATGAATTACTGGGGGGAGAGGTCTGGCTACCTATATTTAACTGGAGGGCGATGTGTATCAGATATACATGCATGCAGATTTATTATCAGATGCATATATATATATATATATATATATATATATATATATATATATATATATATATATATATATATACATATATATACATATATATATACATATACTGTATATACATATGTCCCCAATATCCACCAGCTGGGATCACTTGAAGCCTTATTCATGTGCTTGTCGGTTGCTTACTTGAACCACCAGCAGAAAAAAACGCAAACCTGCTCCAAAATATTCACTGAAACCTCCAGCAGCATCTTTCAGCCCTCCTGAAACTCCTAGCGGCTTTCTGCCATCCTCCTTGCATGGAAGCCGGCGTGTTACCTGACCTGCCTAGAGTCGAGTGATACGCCTGCTGCCATGAACATAGGAAGTCGGAAAGCCAATAGGAGCATGCTAGGAGCTTCAGGAAGGCTTCAAAACGCCGCTGGAGGCTCGGTAAGTATTTTGTAATGCCTGCAAACCAGGCCCAAATTCTTCTCCCCCCCCCCCCCCCCCCAAAGAAAAAAACCCTGAAAGGGACACTGAGCAAGGGGCACTGGGTATGCTTTTAAAGGGACTCCGAGATCAAATTAAACACAAAATGTGAACTTACCCGGGCCTATCTGTAGCCCAGTGCTGGTCTGTAGTTCCCACGACATACCTCCGTGTCTTCTCCCAATGCCTCTTCAGAAATGGTTGGCCGGCGGATCCTGGCGACACTCGAGTCGAGTGTCGGGCTCCTTCTTCCGCATACATCACACGTAACGTCATTACGCCGGCCGCCTCGCGTCATCACGGTGGCCGGCGTGACAGTACGGCACATGCACGATTAAACCACGCATGCGCCGTACTGTGACGCCGGACGCCGCGATGACACGAGGCGGCCGGCGTAATGAAGAGGCATTGGGAGAAGACCCAGAGGTACGTCGTGGGAACTCCCGACTAGCACTGGGCTACAGAAAGCCCCGGGTAAGTTAACATTTTGAGTTTAATTTGAGCTCGGAGTCCCTTTAAGTATACCCAAGTGTATATGAAGAGTATACACTTCCTCTCTTAATCCCTCTCCATCCCGGTATGCCCACTCTCAATGCTATAGAAACCATGGCTCCTACAGAAAGTAGAGCTGTAACCTGGAAAATGATGTCTGTGGGTCCTTACAGTGCATGCGCAGTCTCTGTCTCCTCGAATTATTTTCCGACTCTCTGCATCGCATCATAGTTCCGTGCACTATGACGCGTGCCACAGAGAGGAGGGGAGGAAGAAAGTAGAGTAGCCTGAACCTGCATGCGCTGTAAAAGAGAACTAAAAAGCAATGAATAACTGCTACATATACTCTTTACACTTTAAATGTCGATTTTTCACACTGGTGCTTTGTGTTGGACACAGAAGATCTACAAAATTAAGGGATTGCATCACACAAGCAATGTGACACATACAACTAAGCATACTGCATAAAAATATGTTTCAGAAAAGCAGTGCACTAGCAATTTTAATTCTAATTCTGTTGCGATTATTTAGTCCAACACAATGTGTCAGTGTCAGAGATTGAACAACAAAAGAGAAGAAACGTATACTTTTTTAAAGAAAAACATTTATTTATCTTTTTTTTTTTGCAACTTGCAAATTTTTTTTGTTTTTATTTTTAAACGCTGTATTGTCACCACCTGTTTTAAAAGAACAGGCAAATGTTTATGATTCATGGGGGCTGCCATCTTTGTCATGAGGGCAGCCATCTTTTTGGTTGAAAGGAGGTGATAAGGAGCAGGAGACACAGTTCCAACTATCCTGTGTCCTGATTACCCCTCCCAGCTGCACGCGCTAGGCTTCAAATGTCAAATTCAAAATGTAAAAAAAAAATGAGGCTTGTACAAGAGAAACAACGTTCTGATGCTGTGAAACTGGTAAAGAAACACGAAGCCTTTTCAGTGCTGCTGAGTCTTTTTTTTTTTTTTAGTCTCTTCTACCCCCTGTGCCCTTCAGCTGTCTGATCTCCTCTTGCACTTGGAGCATATTTTGCCGCAGCTCCAGCACCTGGGCCTTGAGGACCCGATTTGTCCGGGCCTGGATCCGCTGGTTCTTCCTCGCCTGGCGCCTGTGCCTCATGTATGTCGATAGAGGAACTGTAGAAAAAATGTGGTAAATAGGTTAACTCAGTACACCATCAACTTGTGCATATTTCAATCTCATTGATCATCCCTAAAAATAAGAACCAGTAATGTAATACATATAACATAGCATGTACTTGCTTTCCCATAGTATGCAATGCTAATCATACAGTAAGAGCATTTTACCATATAGCGGTGCACTGGCTCTCCTTCTTCTGTAGGCCCTTTCGCTGTGATGGCTGGGGCCAGGCGAGGAGGACCTTGAGGAGGAAGGCCTGGGTGCAGAGGCTCCCCGGGTACCACTTGCAGCTGTAATAAGGAGTAAGGAATCAAAATATATTATAATATGGATACAAAGTAATAACTTATTTGGTTGAACTACAACTACTTTTATTTCTATTTTCAAGTGAACATTGATAAGGACCTTACTCTATTTAAACACAGAACAAAAAATCATATGACTCTTCAATACAGTAAAATAAAACTAGTATAGGCTTTAAAGAGTGCACCTCAACGCAGACTGGGGCAATGGTTCACCTTGTAGTAGGAATAAGACCCTGAGCACACAGCCAAGATATCAATGGAGTGGCTTCGATACAACTCTATGTATGTCCTTGAGTGACCCAGCAAGAGCGTAGGCTTCAATACAATTGAATAGCTCTGGAGAGATCTTAAAAAATTGGCTGTGCACCAGAGCCGGATCATCCACAAGGCAAACCAAGGCACTTGCCTAGGTCCTGGACATGATCTAGCGTCCAGATGGATGACAGCACCTATCAAATTTTTCTCAAAAAAAAAAAAAAATGATCAGTGGTTTTCAAAAACCAATGTTAAGCCTAGGGGCCCATTTTTTTTTTAAATTATTTTATTTGCATGAATGCAGTATAATCAGCACATGTTGCACAAATATCACTAGGCCCACACAGGAGCAACCCATTTTGGAACAAGACCCTAACAAAAAGTAGGAACAGTGCTGCACTGTGAATACCTTACGGATATATACTTTAACTGTACATACTGCACAACTCTATAGTATTCAGCCCATGTAATTTTTTTTAGGAAAAATACATACAGCATATAAAACCCAAGATAGACATACATAAACAAATAGTTTGCTGACTTACACCTCATCTCTGCTGCCACCCGCTTCACCAGGTCCAGGTCCCTCCGTTTCAGGTCACTCCATAAGACCTGGACCTGCTTCGTGGTTAGGACCCTGCGGTAGTCTGCCCGAAGAAGCCCCTGCACCTTCCTCACAACCGCTTTTTTCCCTGCAGGGGCGGAGAGGTCATATCCAGGCCCTCTGGTGAACTCCTGAAAAAGAAATATTACAGTATTAATGACCACTGTATTATACATTAATTAATAATCTTCTTACTTACATCATAATGTAAAAGATTATAATATTATTCATAGTGACAGTGTTCAAAAATTGTGGGAACCAACCAACTATGACTGCGGACAGATACTAGGTATCAAGGATGACTACAAGAGGATATAAGTGCCACCTATAACTGCTGACAGATATTGCTAGCCATAATAACTACATCATTTCATGTGTGATTTGACTGACAGAGAAGATCGGAGGGGCGCGCCCGAAGCGCCGGAATCAAGCCAGTGTCTCGATCTGCGGAGAAAAACGTACCGTGTATGCCTGGCGTCAGCCATAGACCGTGAGCAAGCATGCAGATCAAGTGATCTGAAGTCTGACTGGATTAGCTACATGCTTGTTTCCAGTGGCGTAGCTACAAACCCCCGGGCCCTGATGCGGAATCTGGATGTGGGCCCCCCCCCCTCCTGGCAACAACAGCCCCCCAACCCCTCCTCCCCCCGCCTCCGCAACACCGAAGCACACACATATCTGAATCCCTATAGCTGTGCATGGCATGGATATATCAGTTCAGCTTTGCAGCAGCGTGGGTGCCACGTTCAATTTGCAAACATACGCAGCACCCAGAGGAAATAGGGCAATTAGTAGCAAGATGCCAGTGGGAAGGAAAATAATCGCTACGTGCGCAGTATTCACCAGATAATAATTGTTATGTGCGCAGCATTCACCAGAAAATAATCAATACTTTCGCAGCATTCACCGAAAAATAATCGCTATGTGCGCAGCATTCCCCGGAATATAATCGTTATGTGCGCAGCAATTACCAGAAAATAAACGCTACTTGCGCAGCATTCACCGTAAAATAATCGCTATGTGCGCAGCATTCCCCGGAATATAATCGTTCTGTGCGCAGCAATTACCAGAAAATAATCGCTACTTGCGCAGCATTCACCGGAAAATAATCGCTATGTGCACAGCATTCCCCGGAATATAATCGTTATGTGCGCAGCATTCCCCGGAATATAATCGTTATGTGCGCAGCATTCACCAGAAAATAATCGCTACTTGCGCAGCATTCACCGAAAAATAATCGCTATGTGCGCAGCATTCCCCGGAATATAATCGTTATGTGCGCAGCAATTACCAGAAAATAATCGCTACTTGCGCAGCATTCACCGGAAAATAATCGCTATGTGCGCAGCATTCCCCGGAATATAATCGTTATGTGCGCAGCAATTACCAGAAAATAATCGCTACTTGCGCAGCATTCACCGGAAAATAATCGCTATGTGCACAGCATTCCCCGGAATATAATCGTTATGTGCGCAGCATTCCCCGGAATATAATCGTTATGTGCGCAGCATTCACCAGAAAATAATCGCTACTTGCGCAGCATTCACCGGAAAATAATCGCTATGTGCGCAGCATTCCCCGGAATATAATCGTTATGTGCGCAGCAATTACCAGAAAATAATCGCTACTTGCGCAGCATTCACCGGAAAATAATCGCTATGTGCACAGCATTCCCCGGAATATAATCGTTATGTGCGCAGCATTCCCCGGAATATAATCGTTATGTGCGCAGCATTCACCAGAAAATAATCGCTACTTGCGCAGCATTCACCGGAAAATAATCGCTATGTGCGCAGCATTCCCCGGAATATAATCGTTATGTGCGCAGCATTCACCAGAAAATAATCGCTACTTGCGCAGCATTCACCGGAAAATAATCGCTATGTGCGCAGCATTCCCCGGAATATAATCGTTATGTGCGCAGCATTCACCAGAAAATAATCGCTACTTGCGCAGCATTCACCGAAAAATAATCACTATGTGCGCAGCATTCCCCGGAATATAATCGTTATGTGCGCAGCAATTACCAGAAAATAATCGCTACTTGCGCAGCATTCACCGGAAAATAATCGCTATGTGCGCAGCATTCCCTGGAATATAATCGTTATGTGCACAGCAATTACCAGAAAATAAACGCTACTTGCGCAGCATTCACCGGAAAATAATCGCTATGTGCACAGCATTCCCCGGAATATAATCGTTATGTGCGCAGCATTCCCCGGAATATAATCGTTATGTGCGCAGCATTCACCAGAAAATAATCGCTACTTGCGCAGCATTCACCGGAAAATAATCGCTATGTGCGCAGCATTCCCCGGAATATAATCGTTATGTGCGCAGCAATTACCAGAAAATAATCGCTACTTGCGCAGCATTCACCGGAAAATAATCGCTATGTGCACAGCATTCCCCAGAATATAATCGTTATGTGCGCAGCATTCCCCGGAATATAATCGTTATGTGCGCAGCATTCACCAGAAAATAATCGCTACTTGCGCAGCATTCACCGGAAAATAATCGCTATGTGCGCAGCATTCCCCGGAATATAATCGTTATGTGCGCAGCAATTACCAGAAAATAATCGCTACTTGCGCAGCATTCACCGGAAAATAATCGCTATGTGCACAGCATTCCCCGGAATATAATCGTTATGTGCGCAGCATTCCCCGGGAATATAATCGTTATGTGCGCAGCATTCCCCGGAATATAATCGTTATGTGCGCAGCATTCACCAGAAAATAATCGCTACTTGCGCAGCATTCACCGGAAAATAATCGCTATGTGCGCAGCATTCCCCGGAATATAATCGTTATGTGCGCAGCAATTACCTGAAAATAATCGCTACTTGCGCAGCATTCACCGTAAAATAATCGCTATGTGCGCAGCATTCCCCGGAATATAATCGTTATGTGCGCAGCAATTACCAGAAAATAATCGCTACTTGCGCAGCATTCACCGGAAAATAATCGCTATGTGCGCAGCATTCCCCGGAATATAATCGTTATGCGCGCAGCATTCACCAGAAAACAATTGTTATGTGCGCAGCATTCACCATAAAATAATTGCTACTTGCGCATCATTCAACGGAAAATAATCGCCATGTGGGAGCATTAAACATTAAAGAAAAGCAGTCAGAAAAAGTACCCCCCAAAAAATGCATTTTGTTAAATGAAAAAAGAAGATTGCTTACCTCAATTACCATTCTTTTCATCCCCAGTGGCATCTTAGGTGGCATGTTGTCACAGACAGGCAGGCACTCAGATTCCAGGCAGAAGTGCAGAAGTGCAGTGCTGGTCAATGCGTACACTGCGTACAGTCCAGGGCACAGTGTACTTCCTGTTCCTGTACTTCCTGTATTTGCCGTACGCGTAGTTTTACGGCTACGGGTGAAAAGTACGCATGCGCATGCGCGAGGACATACCGTCCAGATTTTCGCATCCACAGTGGATATTACGTGTAGAACGTACCGAGATCTATGCGAACATAACTCCGCTTGAGCCCTTGCATGTACGCATACGAATACGACCGGATACGCGACTATGCGAAGTTCTTGCTGTACCGTCGTAGTGCATTTCGTATCGTAGTTGTAGTGGTTCCAGGCGTATTTAACCTACGCGTAGTTGCGAAAACTACGCGTATTTCAAACGTAGCGAAGTTTAGTGACTACGACCATCTCTGCAAACAAATCCTGTGAGCCCGACTCAACCAACTCCTCTACCCCAACATCCCCTGCATCACGCCCCTCCTCCTCAGCGCCAACAACAAACTTCTGCACCTGTAACTCCTCCTCCTACTTGCATGGCCCCATCATCTCCAACTCATACTTCTCCAAAACATCCCTGTACATGGTCACAGTCTCAGGGGAGAAGAGCGTGCTCTTTGAGGACAGGCTGGTCGATGGGGTCACCGTGACCACGGCCTAAAGCGCTGGTGGAGGCCTGCTGCGGACAGGATAGGAGTGCTGGTGGCACTAGTCTCGCAGCTGCTGGAGGCCTGGCTGGAAAAGGTGGCTTCCTGCCCCGCCATCATTTCCACCACAGCCTGCACCTGACTCTCCCCAATGGGCCGTGGGCGACGACCCGTCTCAAAGATGGGCGCAACACGCTGCTGTTGCGCCTCTGCTCCCTCCTCCCTGTGGTCAATGGCTGGCGGCGCACCAGTCCCAGACCTGCTGCTGCTGGCAGTGGCTCCTGCAATGGCGCTTCCTCTCCTGGTGGTGCCTCGCCCTCTACCTCTGCCAGTCATAGTGCACTATACAAATACAGTAAAAAAAAAAAAATAAGTAGAAGAGGGAGGGAAAGGGTGTAAACTTTAATAAAGTCTGTGTTGGTGGTGACTTGGTGGTGACTAGTAGTACAGTAGTAGACACTAGTAGTATGCACGCACGCAGATAACTAAGAAACACCTAGCGTACTACGCTACAAGTAAGTCGTGCGGCAGACAATCGGTGAAAATTACAAACGGTCACACACGGTCAGACGCAATCAATCAATAGGCTCGGGCAGGTGAGGTGACAGACAGTCACAGGTCACTCACAAAGGATGCTGGTGTGGTGGCCTGTATGTGTTGTAAGTAACTCTTATTTATTACACACACTACAGATGATGATAAAATCACACAGTAAAATTGAAAAAAAAATTAGTGAACGGGTACTAGACTAGTAGACTAGTAGTATAGTAGTAGACAGTAGACACTAGTAGTATGCACGCAGGTAACTAAGAAACACCTAGCGTAATAGGCTACAAGTAAGTCGTGCGGCAGACAATCGGTGACAATTAATAACGGTCACACACGGTCAGACGTATTCAACCAATAGGCTCGGGCAGGTGAGGTGACAGACAGTCACAGGTCACTCACAACGGATGCTGGTGTGGTGGCCTGTATGTGTTGTAACTCTTATTTATTACACACACTACAGATGATAATAAAATCACACAGTAAAATTGAAAAAAAAATTAGTGAACGGGTACTAGTCTAGACTAGTAGACTAGTAGTATAGTAGTAGACACTAGAAGTATGCACGCACGCAGGTAACTAAGAAACACCTAGCGTAATAGGCTACAAGTAAGTCGTGCGGCAGACAATCGGTGACAATTAATAACGGTCACACACGGTCAGACGCAATCAATCAATAGGCTCAGGCAGGTGAGGTGACAGACAGTCACAGGTCAGGTCACTCACAATGGATGCTGGTGGTGACCTGCCACTCACAGTCAGTAACTAACTAACACAGTACTGAAACTAATAAAGTAACAGACTACAGCAGTAATAATTAACTAAACTAGTACTACTAGTACACAACTAACTAGAATCCCTAACCTACCTAAGCTAGTAGTAGGCTAAGGCTACCTAGGCTAGCAGGCCTAGCCTGCTCACAGACTAACACTAGCCTAGCACAGTATACACTATACACTAGCTGACTAAAAATAATCAAAATACTAGCTAACTATATAAGACAACAATAAATGTGTTTAGGAGGTGTTTAGGAAGCAAAACGCTAGGTTTAGCAGTGAAAAGCACTTGCTCAGACACAGCACAGCACTGGAGAATCTCTCAGTACCAGCAGCAGTCACACAAGTGCGTGGCTCCGCAACATGGCCGCCGCCTTATATAGAGGAGGGGAGGGCCAGGCTCCCCTCCTCTGATTGGTTGCTAGGGTTGCCAGCTCCTCGGCAGGAGGACTTCTGATTGGCCCAATCACGTCATCCCCGAATCCCGAAGCCGAAACCGAACCCACAGCTCCATCCGGCCGAATTCCAGCGCGCGCATTCGGCATGCTTCGTATTCGGGTTCGGCTTGGAATCGCAGCATTCGGGTTCGGGTTCGCATGCGGCAAACCTAAAAAACACCCGAATTTTTCGGGGAAACTTCGCATTCGGGGTCCTGCTGAGCAACCCTGATACACAGTGCTGCCAGAAACCTCTCCTTTCACTTGGGAAAAGTGCATAATGTACTTCGCCACATCTCTGTGCGATTTGCACTTTGCACATTGTCCCATGGGGGACGAGAGGTTTGTCCTCAGAAAGGTAAGAAAACAACAACAACAACAACAACAAAACAGGTAAGCAAAAAAGTTAATGTTTGGTTCCCAATGTTAATGTTTGGGTTAAAAATGTTCATTAAAGTTTATAAAAGTTGATGTTAATGAAGTTATTGCTTTGCTGCTTGCTTGTTTTGTGTGTGTGTGTTTTTCTCTCTTTTTTCCATCCTTTACCCTTCCAGGTGGACCGACCGACGGACCGACCAACCAGCTGCAGCACTGATGGTGCATCCTGACAGAAGCATTGCGCGTCTGTCAGCTTACACACAAGTCGGTGCATGCAGCGCTGCAGGACGAGATTTCTCCTTCGCAGTAAAAAAGATACGTTTGCCGAGGCATATGAGCTGAGGGGCGGTGTTGGAGCTCCTATGCTTTGGCAAGCACTTTGTATCAAAAAAGAACTCTGGCAATGATTTGTTCATCCACATCGATCGGTGTGAATGGATAAATCGGCTTTGCCAGGGCATACGAGCTGAGAGGGTGGACGTTTTTGGGTGGCAGCTCCTATGTCCTGGCAGACGCCTTCCCCTCTTTTTTTTTCACATTTTTTTGGCAGATATTTTTTCATCCACATTGATTGATTGATTGATTGTTTGACTGTCATGTTTCCTTTCAGCCCAGAGTGCATTACCCGTATGCCCAATATAAGAAGTATAGCAGAAACTCCTAACACTGGCCATACATGTAATGATTGCAGAGACCCTAAAATGCCAGGACAGACCCCACAAATGATGCCATTTTGGAAAGAGGACACCCCCAAAGTATTCCGTGAGGTGCATGGTGAGTTCATAGAAGATTTTATTTTTTGTCACAAGTTAGCAGAAATTGTTGTATGTTTTTTTCACAAAATGTCATTTTCCGCTCACTTATGACAAAAAATAAAATTTTCTATGAACTCACCATGCCCCTCATGGAATACCTTGGGGTGTCTTCTTTCCAAAATGGGGTCATTTGTGGGGTTTGTTCACGATCCTGGCATGTGGGGGGTGCTAAATTGTGAGCACCCCTGTAAAGCCTAAAGGTGCTCATTGGACTTTGGGCCCCTTTTGCGCAACTAGGCTGCTAAAAAAGTGCCACACATGTGGTATCGCCGTACTCAGGATAAGTAGTATAATGTGTTTTGGGGTGTATTTTTACACATACCCATGCTGGGTGGGAGAAATATCTCTGTAAATCACATTTTTTTTTATTTTTTTTACACACAATTGTCCATTTACAGAGATATTTCTCCCACCCAGCATGGGTATGTGTAAACATACACCACAAAACAAATTATACTACTTCTCCTGTGTACGGCGATACCTCATGTGTGGCACTTTTTTGCACCCTAACTGCGCTAAGGGGCCCAAATTCCAATGAGTACCTTTAGGATTTCACAGGTCATTTTGCGACATTTGGTTTCAAGACTACTCCTCACGGTTTAGGGCCCATAAAATGCCAGGGCAGTGTAGGAACCCCACAAATGACCCCATTTTAGAAAGAAGACACCCCAAGGTATTCGGTTAGGAGTATGGTGAGTTCATAGAAGATTTTTTTTTGTTACAAGTTATTGGAAATTGATTTTAATTGTTTTTTTTTCACAAAGTGTCATTTTCCGCTAACTTGTGACAAAAAATAAAATCTTCTATGAACTCACCATACTCCTAACGGAATACCTTGGGGTGTCTTCTTTCTAAAATGGGGTCATTTGTGGGGTTCCTATACTGTCCTGGCATTTTAGGGGCCCTAAACCATGAGGAGTAGTCTTGAAATCAAATGTCTCAAATCGACCTTTGAAATCGTAAAGGTACTCATAGGCCTTTGGGCCCCTTAGCGCAGTTGGGGTGCAAAAAAGTGCCACACATGGTATCACTGTACTCAGGAGAAGTAGTATAATGTGTTTTGGGGTGTATTTTTACACATACCCATGCTGGGTGGGAGAAATCTCTCTGTAAATGGACAATTGTGTGTAAAAAAAATCAAAAAAATCTCATTTACAGAAATATTTCTCCCACCCAGCATGGGTATGTTTAAAATACACCCCAAAACACATACTACTTCTCCTGAGTACGGCGATACCACATGTGTGACACTTTTTTGCAGCCTAGGTGCGCTAAGGGGCCCAAAGTCCTATGAGCACCTTTAGGCTTTACAGGGGTGCTTACAATTTAGCACCCCCCAAAATGCCAGGACAGTAAACACACCCCACAAATGACACCATTTTGTAAAGTAGACATCACAAAGTATTCAGAGAGGGGCATGGTAAGTCTATGGCAGATTTATTTTTTGTTTGTCACAAGTTAACAGAAATGGAAACTTTTTTCCATTTTTTTTTTGTCACAAAGTGTCATTTTCCGCTAACTTGTGACAAAAAATAAAATCTTCTATGAACTCACCATGCATCTTAGTGAAAACTTTGGGATGTCTTCTTTCCAAAATGGGGTCATTTGGTGGGTATTTATACTATCCTGTAATTTTAGCACCTCATGAAACCTGACTGGTGCTCAGAAAAGTGATGCTTCAAAATGGGAAAATTCACTTTTTGCACCATAGTTTGTAAACACTATAACTTTTACCCAAACCAATAAATATAGGCTGAATGGGGTTTTTTTTTATCAAAAACATGTTTGTCCACATTTTTCGTGCTGCATGTATACAAAAATTTTACTTTATTTGAAAAATGTCAGCACATAAAGTTAAAAAAATCTTTTTTTTTTTGACAAAATTCATGTCGTTTTTGATGAATATAATAAAAACTAAAAATCACAGCAGCAATCAAATAGCACCAAAAGAAAGCTGTATTAGGGAAAAAAAGGAGGTAAAATTCACATAGATGGTAGGTTTTATGACCGAGCAATAAACCGTTAAAACTGCAGTGGTCTGAATGGAAATAAAGTGTCTGGTACTTAAGGGGTTTTATGACTGCAGTCCTTAAAGAGAACCCGAGGTGGGTTTGAAGAATGTTATCTGCATACAGAGGCTCGATCTGCCTATACAGCCCAGCCTCTTTTGCTATCCCAAACCCCCCTAAGGTCCCCCTGCACTCTGCAATCCCTCATAAATCACAGCCACGCTGCTGACAAACAGCTTGTCAGAGCTGGCTGTGTTTATCTCTATAGTGTCAGTCTGCTGCTCTCCCCGCCTCCTGCAGAACTCCGGTCCCCGCCTGCTTCCCTTCCCTCCCTGCTGATTGGAGGGAAGGGATGGGGGCAGGGACTGGAGCTATGCAGGGGGCGGGGGAGCAGTCGAGACTGACACTACAGATGTAAACACAGCCTCACAGCACGGCTGTGATTTATGGGGGATTGCAGAGTGCAGGGGGACCTTAGGGGGGTTTGGGATAGCAACAGAGGCTGGGCTGTATAGGCAGAGCCAGCCTCTGTATGCAGATAAAATTCTTTAAACACACCTCGGGTTCTCTTTAAGTGGTTAAAGGACATCCGAGGTGAAAATAAACAACTGATGAAGAAAAACAACTGTATCTATCCACTTTCTCCTAAAAAAAAAGTTTTAAGATACCCCACAGTTTTATTTTATATTTAAATATAGTTTTTAAGTTTTTACTGTTTTATTGTCTCTGCCCAATGACACCTTCATTGAAGTATGCTAATGCTAAAATCTATGAATAATTGATACTTTTGATCTCTTTCCTGCTTTCAGAAGCAATTTACTGACCGGCAATAATTTTATAGCTGTAATTACTTATTAGTGAGCATTATGCTATAGTCTGACCCAGTTCGACCCGGTCCCGACCTGGACAGAAACTGTCACTTGCATACCTGATGTTTAACTCTTTCAGGCAGAGAAAAAAAAGGAACACAGCCTAGTTATCTGTGAGCTTAGCACTATACATACACGTCTATCTCATCATGTCACATGTCACCTTGGTTGTCCTTTTAACAAACATTTGTGTTGGGTTGAAATGTGCTTATTGTGTATTCAGAAAGATGATATAGTGCATAATTTATACATTTGTTGCCATCCAAATGATAACATCACTGCCAGCTAATAATGAAAACTACAGTACAGTAAAACACTCTTATTTTCCTTCTATTTAATCACTTTAACTACTCATGGATTACAATTAATATGAAAATGTTCCATCATAATGTAACATGTTAAGAGTTCAACTTTCTCTTTAACCATTTCAGCCGCCCAGATGTGAAGCTCACGTCCGGGCGGCCGCGCTCCACCGATTCGGTGCGCTCCTGCGCGCGATCGCGCCCCCATGTCCCTGCGGTGTCCCCCGGTAGCCAGGGCCGGCCCGCCCATGAGGCGGGGTGAGGCGGGTTCCTCAGGCGGCAGGAAGTGGAGGGGCGGCACCAGATGACGTGGCTGTGATAGCGGGGGGGGGGGGAGCCGGAGCCGCGGTGAGGGCAGCCCGACCTCTCCCTCCCTCTCCCCGGGCCGCCCTCCATGCTCCCCCCTCGGACTGCAGGCAGCAGAGTTAGCACGCAGGGAAGCGCTGCTGTACACAGCTGTTACTCACCTCCCTGGATCCGATCGCCGCTCCCGCCCTGCTGGTCTCCTCTCTGCAATGTAGCCGCTGCTGATACATTACACATGCTGCGTCCTGTTTACACAGGAAGCAGCCGCGTGTGTATCAGCCGGCTAGGCAGAGAGGAGACCAGCAGGGCGGGAGCGGCGATCGGATCCCGGATCCAGGGAGGTGAGTAACAGCTGTGTACAGCAGCGCTTCCCTGCGTGTTAACTCTGCTGCCTGCAGTCCGAGGGGGGAGCATGGAGGGCGGCCCGGGGAGAGGGAGGGAGAGGTCGGGCTGCCTTCACCGCGGCTCTGGCTCCCCCCTCCGCCATTACCTACTTAACCTATACTGGGGGCAGCTACCTATCTATCCTATACTGGGGGGCACCTACCTAATCTAACCTATACTGGGGGCCAGCTACCTATCTATCCTATACTGGGGGGCAGCTACCTATCTAACCTATACTGGGGGGCAGCTACCTATCTAACCTATGCTGGGGGGCAGCTACCTATCTAACCTATGCTTGGGGGCAGCTACCTATCTAACCTATGCTGGGGGGCAGCTACCTATCTAACCTATACTGGGGGGCAGCTACCTATCTAACCTATACTGGGGCAGCTACCTATCTATCCTATACTGGGGGGCACCTACCTAATCTAACCTGTACTGGGGGCAGCTACCTATCTATCCTATACTGGGGGGCACCTACCTAATCTAACCTATACTGGGGGCAGCTACCTATCTATCCTATACTGGGGGGCACCTACCTAATCTAACCTGTACTGGGGGCAGCTACCTATCTATCCTATACTGGGGGGCAGCTACCTATTTAACCTATACTGGGGGGCAGCTACCTATCTAACCTATACTGGGGGGCAGCTACCTATCTAACCTATACTGGGGGGCAGCTACCTATCTATCCTATACTGGGGGGCAGCTACCTATCTAACCTATACTGGGGGGCAGCTACCTATCTAACCTACACTGGGGGGCAGCTACCTATCTAACCTATACTGGGGGCAGCTACCTATCTATCCTATACTGGGGGGCACCTACCTAATCTAACCTGTACTGGGGCAGCTACCTATCTATCCTATACTGGGGGGCACCTACCTAATCTAACCTGTACTGGGGGGCAGCTACCTATCTAACCTATACTGGGGGGCAGCTACCTATCTAACCTATACTGGGGGCAGCTACCTATCTATTCTATACTGGGGGGCACCTACCTAATCTAACCTGTACTGGGGGCAGCTACCTATCTATCCTATACTGGGGGGCACCTATCTAATCTAACCTGTACTGGGGGCAGCTACCTATCTATCCTATACTGGGGGGCACCTACCTAATCTAACCTGTACTGGGGGCAGCTACCTATCTATCCTATACTGGGGGGCACCTACCTAATCTAACCTGTACTGGGGGGCAGCTACCTATCTAACCTATACTGGGGGGCAGCTACCTATCTAACCTATACTTGGGGGCAGCTACCTATCTAACCTATGCTGGGGGGCAGCTACCTGTCTAACCTATGCTGGGGGCAGCTACCTATCTAATCTATACTGGGGGCACCTACCTAATCTAACCTGTACTTGGGGGCACCTACCTAATCTAACCTATACTGAAGGGCAGCCACCTAATCTAACCTATACTGGGGGGAAGCTACCTATCTAACCTATTCTGGGGGCACTTATCTAACCTGTATTGGGGGCACCTACCTACCTAGCTAGCCTATACAGGTGGCAGCTATACTGGCTACCTATACTGGGGGCACCCACCTAACTAACCTATACTGGGGGTACCTACCTATCTAACCTATGCTGGGGGCAACTATACTGGCTACCTATATTGGAGGCACCTACCTAGCTAACCTGTACTGGGGGCACCTACTTATCTAACTTATACCGGGGGGGGGGTGCCTGCCTATCTAACATACTGGGGGCAACTATACTGGCTACCTATACTGGAGGCAACTACCTGGCTAACCTATACTGGAGGCAACTTTACTGGCTCACCCATGCCTGGCCACCTATACTCGGGGGGGACCTATAGCTGGCTACCTATACCGGGGGGGCGCAATTTTTACACCCTTGCCCTGGGTGCATTTTAGCCTAGAAACTGCACTGTTGCCGCCGGCCTCCGAGTCCGACGACTCAGAGCTCTGCAGCCTCTCCTGTCTCCTCAAAGGCTGCACGCTGGTGACGCTGCCTAGTGCCTAAGCCTGCTGATTTTATGGCGGCGGCTGCCGCCTGCTCTGCTGCCCTGGCTGCG